>NW_007258459.1:695301-791242 GCF_000164805.1 Carlito syrichta | reverse complement strand
AAAAAAAAAAAAAAAAAAAAAAGGAACCAGTATGGTGGCAGGAGAGCCTGGGGATGGCAAACGATCTGCCTTCGTGTTTTGGCCTTGTTCTAAGGCCTGGTTTCAAGGGGACACATTTTCTTCTTTTTATCTTATATATAGCCATCTTTACAATAGAAAGTAAACAAATATCAAAGAGATAAATAAATATGATATGATTCTGATTGGTAAAAATAGGGCATAGCTAGTTTCTAAGGAGGCGGGCAGCCACTGACCAGCTGAGGGACTGTGGACATGTCATTTTACCTCTGTTGGCCTCAGCTTCCTCGTTTGTTCAGGATGGGTCTGGATTTAGATGGTGAGGGTCTGGCATTCCTTGGCTTTAAGAATGAAATGTTGAAGTTGAGTAGCAACAGAGCTGGCATCCTGGGCGTGCAATCTGGATGGTCACATGGGGCCCTGTTCTTAGGACTCCATGCTTGGCTTAATATTCTTCTTCCACTGTCTTGAAATGTATAATATTTGTTGAGCAAAGGTCTTCACATTTTAATTTGCATCAGACCCTGCAAATTATGTAGCAGGTCCTGGGAAGCAGTGCCTGTCTCTGCTCTTAGAAACTGGAAGCTGAGGCTGGGTGCGGTGGCTCAGCCTGTAATCCCAGCACTTTGGGAGGCTGAGACGAAAGGATTGCCCGAGCCCAGGGATTCAAGACCAGCCTGGACAACTTGGTGAGACCTCATCTCTACAACAAGTCACAAAAACTAGTCAGGTGTGTTGGCATGCATCTGTAGTTCCAGCTACTCGGAAGGCTGAGGTGGAAGGATTGCCTAAGCCCAGCAGGTCGAGGCTGCGGTGGCTGTGAGTGTGCCATTGGGCCACAAGAGTGAGACTCCAACTCGAAAAGAAAAAAAAAACTGGAGTTTGAGTGAATGCCAAGGCTGCTACCGTCCAAGTTGTAATATAGAGACATCTGCACTGGCCCTTCATCTGGGCTTTCAGAATCCTCTTCCATCATCTCTTGAAGCTAAGACTTCCTGCAGATACTGGATGCATCCTAGGGTTTGCAGCCATGTTCTCTTAAGTGTGCCTGCCTCTGGCTCCTCCCCATCCACCAATTCCTCTTAGGGAACCTAGCTCTGTGCTTGACTATGGTAGAGGCTTAATGCGCATTTATTGACTCATGTTGTTGATTAAATATGTGGCTGAATAATGTCCTTGTGAGAGCAGCTTGGCAGAATGTGCTGGTGCAAGAGGCACTGGTCTAGAAACCAGATCTTGGCTCTGATCACTTCACTTCCCTGGACCTCCTTTTCTTAAGGAGTAAAGTGAAATTGGTGAGATTGTCAGCGCTCTCCTCCCACACTGTCACTTCTAGACATGCCTTGCAGGTGCCCCTGAAGTGACATCACCAGATCCAGGTGACACGTAAGTTCTGTCTGGGGGAAGTCATCTCAGCGGATCAAGTGGGACAGAGGTCACATGTGTTCTCCTCTGGTAGACCTCTGGGGATCTGCCCTCCAGAGTGGGAGCAGATATGTGACGTAGGGGCTGTGGAGAGGGATTAGAGAGGAGATAAAAGTGGTATAGAGACAGGAACCAGTTCCTAAATCCCATCTGAAGTCAACTTGTAAAAGCAGAGACTTGGAGAGTACTCCCCATCCAAAGAAACACCTAGACTCTGAGAGACGGTACCTGTTCATCTAGAATTCCATTTTCTTTCTTTTTTTATAGGAGAAAAGACATATAGAATTAATTTATTTATTTATTAATTTATAGTCAGAGTCTCACTCTGTCACCAAGGCTGGAGTGCAGTGGCATGCTCACAGTCACTGCAGCCTTGACCTGCTGGGCTCAGGTGATCCTTCCACCTCAGCCTTCCAAGTAGCTAGAACTACAGGCATGCACTACCACACGCTAATTACCATGCGCTAATTTTTTTATTTATTGTAGAGATAAGGTTTTGCCAAGTTGTCCAGGCTGGTCTCAAACCCATGGGCTCAGGTAATCCTCTCCCCTTGGCCTCGCAAAGTGCTGGGATTATAGGTGTGAGCCACTGTGCTTGGCCTCATGCAAAATTTATTAATGTGCACCCATGTGCATGGGCATCATACAAAATATGAACTCCAAGAGGGACCAGATGGTTGATGCTTAAATACCCTCTTCACTAATGAGGCAGACATTCAGGAAGTCAGGGGGTGGAGCTGCACAGAGACAAAGTTGGTCTTACTATGCACATGAAGTTTCCCAGGTAACCTCTTGGAGCTACCCTCAGAAAAGTAGATAAAAAGTCTGTCTGGGTGAGGTGAGGACTCCAAGTCTCTTGTCTTCTCTGGTAACAATTCCATTTTCAAAGTGGGAGCTGAAGGGTACCAGCCTGGCCTCCTGACCTCTGCCCTCAGGGATTGGAAGCTGAGTGGACGCTCTCCCATGCCACAAAGCAGGCTGGGCAGACATGCTTTTGATTGGTTCTTTACTTATAATATTTATTGCTTTGCTGTTGAAGTTTTAAAGTGAAGTAAGAAAGCAGTAGCTAGCAACACCATCTTCTTTATTCCAAAGGGACTATTTATGGACATTCTTGCTCTTAAGTATGTTAACAATATCTTTTCACAGTAGGGCCTGAGTCATGGCTCACCCTGAGGGTTCTCAATTTCCTTTGTTGTCTCTGCTTGTGAAAAAACTTTCAGTCTCCCAAATAGTCATCTCCCTTGACCTCTGGAGAAAAAGATATCTGTTTCCCAGTGGGTTTGAATTGAGCAGGGCCTACATTCGAGGAAGCAGAATTGTTTTCTGGTTTCCTCTAAGTTAAGCCTGTAGGTGTTTGAAAGTCAAGGTTGCGGTATCATAAGAAGAAATGAACTGTCTGTCCACTGAGACACCCCAGAAGGCGTTGCCATGGTGAACTGATCATTGTCTAAGATGTGGACTCTGCCTTGTGGGTTTGGACATACATACTCCTCACTTGTCCAAAGGCACCTCCCCTCCCCATAGATGACCTACACTCAATCCACTGACCAGTCCACTCAGACTCAGAGTTTACAAGAGAGCAACTCCAGGCCTGGAGTTTTCAGTGTGCTGACTGAAAACTAGAAACTAACTGCAGGGTAGATTATACCTATAGCACATCCTCTCTTTGCAGGTGAGGTATACAGAAAGACAGAAGGGCATACAAACGTCTCTTGATGAACATGAACAAGAAGAGTTAGTTACAAAACGTGGATTGCATTTAACAGCACCAGATCCAACAGCCCTATGCAGCCATCTTCCCGAGAGGGAAAAGTCCTGCCAGGCGGAAAGAGTCTGTGAGGCCCTGGCCATGCTTCTTCTCCCAGGAAGTGCCTGGTGAGCACTACCAGCATGACTGACCAATTTCCTTCTCATTGGCACAGTCTTTCCCAAACTATGCCCAACCCATCGAGTCTTGTTTGAATGGGAACCAGACTTTCTGCTGCAGATCAGATTCCCTGAAAACTATCTGCTGCAGATCAGATTCCCTGAAAAAACAAATCCCCAAGAAGATTTGTGTGTGGAAATTTGGGCAGTGCTCTTGGAATCAACACTCCGAAGAGGGAGAAGTTGAGATGTGATGCAGATGTGACAAGGGTCTCAGCCTATCCCATTGGGGGCTCTGGAGCTGGGATGGTCCCTCAGAGATTTTCTAGATACAGGCCAGGGACTGGACTTTGCCCCTGTGTTTACCAGTCTGTTGGGAGTGGATCACCTATGGGAAGGGGAGGTGCTTTTGGACAAGTGGCACACTTCAGCTGAGAGCAAACTGAAAGAGAGCAAAATGCAAACTCATCAAGCCATCAGCTGCCAACACTTCTGTGGCTGGGGAATCAGTGCCTCGGTCCCATAACTCCCACCAATTTGTTCCACGTGGTGACTTGCACGTATGAACTGTGCGTCCAGAGCCTGAGACGATGATGGCTGCTAGGCCCCAGGCAACCCTAGCCAGATCAGTGCAGTGGCAGGCGAAATGAGAGTCCAAGCGACCGCATGGGATTTCATTCATTTGAAACCTTATTATTAGTTCTTGTTGCCTCAGGGATGATAAATCCATGTGGTGGGGATGAACATATGGCCATCACATGCAGGGCCGTGGTTGGAATCTGGGTCACTGTCATGTTAGCCATGCACCTCCTCTCCAGACGTGCAGGACCACCATCCTTGGTCCTAACCTTTCATCCCTCTGTACCTTTCCACTTGCAGCTCCCTCTGCCTCACCTTCCCCATTCTCCTGCTGATCATCTTCTGCTCGTCTTTCAGGGTCCAATGTGAATGTTACCTTCTCTTGAAAACCTCCCCTGACCAGCCTCCCCCTGCTGCCCAACAAAAGTGGTTTCATCCTCTCTGGGCCCCCAGGACACCTGTTATCCCAGCCTCAGCAGCTGTCTCGAGAGAGAGACTTGGGTCTGCTGCTGTCTTCCTCGCGCTGAGCTCCTTAAGGGCAAGAACTGGATCCCAGCCCTGTCTCTGTCTCCACAAGGCAATGCAGACTCTGTGCATGAGCCAGATGGATGCAGAGGGAACTTGGAAGGCTTCTGAGTCAAGGAGTGAAGGAGAGAAGTCAGGCTGAGTAGGAGGCACGGTGGAAGAGTTCCTGCTGTGCAAACCCAGCAAGGAAACCAGTCCTTCTCTTCCACCTGAGCTGCCCATTCAGAGACTTCTGCCATCATGCCCTTTCCAATTCCATAGGTGGTGCTGGCCTCATCTCTTGACCCTGTATCGGGTGCTATAGCTGCAAATAACGGCAGGTGGTGCCCAGTCAAAATGTATTGAACACATGAATCCAAAATTTGGGGGGTAAAGGCCAGAATGTGGCCATAGGAGGAAAAGGTTAAAACATATTTTGGAAGTTGTAATGACAGGAGGAGTGTGGCAACATGCCATAGGCAAAGGCAAGGGTTGAAGGCCAGAGGAATTAAGTGTTGCAGGTTTGGCCCCGGAATACGGTCAGCTTGAGTGGTCCATATACTGGATATGAATATTGAAGTCAACAAAGCAGCATGGCAGTGAAGGAGAAAATATGAAAGTAATGTTGGAGAGCTGACGAGGGATACAGATCAGGTAAGAACATACTCTTGATTTGTGATGCTTCACTCCAGGTACAAATGCTAAAAGTAAAAATTTTTTAATTTTTTTAGTTGGAGTCTTACTCTGTCGCCCAGGCTGGAGTGCAGTGGCACAGTCACTGGCCACCCCAGCGTTGACCCGCTGGTCTCCAGTGATCCTTCTGCCTCAACCTTCCAAGTAACCGGAACTACAGGCACGTGCTACCACACCCGGCTAATTTTTTTTCCTTTTTTTAATTGTAGAGACAAGGTCTTGCCAAGGTGCCCGGGCTGGTCTCGAACCCGCGGGCTCAGTCAATCCACTCACCTCGGCCTCCCAAAGTGCTGGGATTACAGGCTGAGCCACCGAGCCCGACCAAAAGCAATTTTTAAAGATCTTTTAAATGAAATGTGCGTCTAATCAGAAGTGAACACCATTATGGGTTGGCCTGCCAAGAGTGCTCTGGCCTCTCAGAGGCAGTCCCATGTCTTTCATTGGTGCGATGTGACTGGGGGCTCCAAGCTCTCACTAGGATTCTCTACTGGGTCCCATTTAGCAATCTCCACCAGGTGGCGACAGAGACTCACTTGCCTCCCCTGCAGAGAGCCTGCTTTTTTTGAGAAACAAAATTAGCCTCACAATATTACAGCTCCATAAAAATAGATTCCTCTGGGGGGGGGGGGGGGTAGGAAAAAAATCCCCCATGGAACTTCATTATATGAAACAGTGGAAATCTTACCAAAGATATCTCGAAAGAGTGGAGAAACCATTCAGGAAATAAATATACAAGCAAACCATCCAATGATCTCTTTTCTCTAACCAGGCACTATACAGCCTGAATTTTCCTTTACAATCTCATAACTCAAGGGGCTCTAGGAGGCTTTATTTCAGAATTCTGTCCACCTGCATCTGTCTCATCTTCTCTCCTATGATTTTATTTCTCCTGGGAGTTGTATTTCTGCTTTTTTTTTCTGAGATTTTAAGGATACTGCACCGTTTGTCTCTTTCCTCCCACATAGATTTTTCACACAGAATGGGGCAAAGCCTTGCCCTGCAAGTTGCTTTATCAACCACTGGAAGATGGGCAGAGCTTTTTAAAGCTGCATGAACAGAGGCAGTCAATCTTATTTTGTTTGTTCCCCAGTGCTATCCGGATAGCAGCAACCACCCTGTTAAGTGGTCAGCCCTAAGGACCACAGAAAACTAACTTGAGTGACCTCCTGAGGTTACAGATGTTTGTCTCCCAGCTGTGGGACCTCAGCAAGCTATTGCGCCTCGCTGATCTCAGCTTTCGTACCTATAAAAAAGGATTGAGATTGTTTTAAGATTGGATAAGAAAAGGACACAAGACATTGAACATTGCAAATCACTGTACAAATGTTGTAGATTAATAGATCTCTTTTAAAACAGATGCTCTTGAAGAGAACGTTAGTTCATTTGAAAGAGCATGCTAGCTTTGGAGGATTCTTTCTTTTTTAGCCAGGCGTGGTTGTGTATGCCTGTAGTCCCATCTACTTGGAAAGCTGAGGCGGAAGGATCACCTGAGCCCAGTAAGTCGAGGCTGTGGTGGCTGTGAGCGTGCCACTGCACTCCAACCTGGGCAACAGAGTTAGACTCCAACTCAAAAATAAAAATAAAAAAATTTTAAAAACTCAGCTATCTAATTAGCAAAGATTAGGAGGCTGGAAAAGGGGCTGGGGCTTTTTCAAAGACAAAGCTTGTGAGACAAACTAATGAATTCTGTACTTTCAAGAATTAATCTGTTTGGAGTTTGGACTTTTTGAAGAAATGTAAATGTCTGTGAAGTAAATTGACCTTTAAAAAAGAGTTTGCAGCAACACCACAATAATTGTTGCAGGCAAAAAATCATCAGTGGATGCTATAACTAGTGGGCAAAAATATAACCGAGAGAGAATATTCATATAATTTCAAATTATTTCCCTATAAGTTATTTATCAATTACAAAGTGAAAAATACCAACTGTACAGTGGTGAATTCAGGCAGCCATCATCCTGAACAGTGGTGAATTCAGGCAGCCATCATCAGGAAGCCTAAACCAGCCACATGGGGAAAAATGGAAGGTCACGGCCACAGATAGCATTCATTTGAGGTGCGTGGGGAAAGGAGACTTCAGATGATTCCAGAGTTTAACTTTTAAGTTTTTCAACTAAAGACCCCACCATTCTGGAGCAGAAACAAGGAATCTTGATTTTTCCTGTCTAAATTCCTGACCTACAGAATCTATAAGCAAAATAAATGGTTGTTGAATGGTGCTGAGTTTTGAGGTAATTTGTTATGTAGACATAATAACTGGAAGAGATGTCTGCCAAATTTCTTCCCCATCTTGCCATCTTACCCTTTGTAAGTAATAAGTAATTTGTGTGAAAATACTCTGACTATATAAATATTCTGTTTCTCATCAAATTTTCACCCTGATGATTTTCTAGTTTTACCATTCCTTCTATACCTATTAATTGACCTTTTCTACTAAAGAACTTTTCTCTTCTCCCCTACTTTTGTGTGTGTGTGTGTGTGTGTGTGTGTGTGTGTGTGTGTGTGTGAACATATGTATTTACAAAAGTGTGATCACACAAAATCTTGTTTTATTCAATGAAATATAATACACTATTGTCATCGATGCTCAAATTGTCCCAGATTTGGTCAGTGGAAGGTCCTTCAAGCTGATCTTGGGTCCTTGTGAATTTTCCCCACTTCTCGTTGAGCAGCTCCTTAGTTTCTTGTACAACAAGACGTCCTAGGCTCATCTTGTGCTTTACATGCCTCAGTCCTGCAATCCAAGACTTTTCTTCAAGGAGTCCTGGCTCCTTTCAGTGAAGAATGGTATTCAGAAACCAAGATCTAAGTGCTAGATGTGCTTCCGGCTGCAGGTGTGTCATTGCTTCTAGGCACTCTCAGTGAAAGAAGCGGGGAAATATATTCATCTTTCTAATCATGTAGGTATTTAAAAACATGGGTTTATACTGATCTGCAATTCCAATCTGTAACCTCAGAGAATACTCTAATCTTCCCGCTTTCTGTCTTTGTAACTCTTTTCTTTGACAGTAAGAAACCTGGCTCCTATTTCCCTCAACATATTTACTAATTTGCTCAAACCTAAGATAGGCAGAAATTAATTTCATAATTGCTAGCCCATGCTGCTGATAAATGCAAGCCTACTAAGTAAAGTACACATTTTTTCCAATTCTTTTTTAGATAAAAAGTATATATAGTAAAACATAAATTGTGAGTATAAAATTTGATATGTTTTTAAAATTGACCAAATAATAATATACATATTCATAGGTTAGATAGAGATGTTTCAATACATATAATGTATAGTGACCATATGGGGGTATTATCATATCTGTCTTCTCAAATATTTATTATTTCTTTGTGTTCAGAAGATTAAATATCCTCCTTCTAGCTATTTAAAACTATGTAGCATATTATTGTTAACTATAGTTACTACAGTGGTATAGAATATTAGCACTTACAATGAACACATACTTCTACTAAGGCATAAAACATTTCCATCATCCATAAAGTTTCCTTCTTAGTAAATTCTCCCAGAACCAACCACTTTTCTGATTTTTTTCACTATTGACAATTTCGTCTTTTCTAGAACTTCAAATATGTAGAGTCATACAATATATACTCTTTCTTTCTTTCTTTCTTTTTGAGTTGGAGTCTCACTCTGTTGCCCAGACTGGAGTGCAGTGGCCGCTCCTGGCCACCGCAGCCTCGACCTGCTGGGCTCCGGCGATCCTTCCGCCTCAGCCTTCCAAGTAGCTGAAACTACAGGCGCGCTCTACCACACCCAGCTAATTTTTTGATTTATTGTAGAGATGAGGTCTCGTCAAGTTGCCCAGGCGGGTCTCGAACCTGCGAGCTCAGGCAATTCACTCACCTCGGCCTCCCAAGGTGTGGGATTACAGGTTGAGCCACTGAGCCCAGCCAATATATACTCTTTCATAATTGACTTTTGCTCAGCATATATCTGTACATTTCATCCATTACATACCAGAAGATTTTTCCTATTTGTTGCTAAGTAGCATTCCATGCTATACGTATACTACAGTTTGTTTATCCATTTCCCTGGATTTGAGTTGTTTCCGGTTTGACTATTATGGGTAAAGCTGATACACATATTCCTGTACAAATCTTTTTGTGGATATATATTCTCTTTTCTCTTGGATAAATACCTAGAAGTATAAGTGAGTCATAGGGCAGATTTATATTCTCCTAAAGAAGAAACAAATCTTTCCAAAACTGTTGTACACTCCTACTAGCAATGTACGAGAGTTCTCTAGTTGTTTCATATCCTTACTGGCATTTGGTGTTTTTAGTCTTTTTATTTGTAGTCATTCTAGCTTTCTTTTTTTTAAATTTTATTATTTTTTATTTTGCAGATGTGGGGTACAATTCAGGATTAGGTATACAAGTGGTCACCATACAAGTAAAGTTTGGGTTTCCCTTCCGGTCCCCACTTTGCCTAGTTAGAGATCGGGTACCTTTATTGATGTTGTGTCGCCTCTCACCCCCATCCCGGCGGTATCCACTCACACACATACTGTCGCATTCTGATAGTTTTAAATTTTGTTACTTTGATGACCAAAGGCTTTGAGCACTACTCCCTCAGTTTCTGAAGCATTTTCTCTGAGGCTTGCTCTGTCTCTTCAGTTGGATTTAGTTCAGGGAGTGAGAGTGGTTGTATAGTTAAGATTTTTGGAATTAAGCTTCAAGAGATAGATCAAAAAGTTCAAGGATGCTTTTTACATTCCTAATTCAGATTTACAAAAGTTTTTGTTAATGAGACAAAAATTTTGTAATTAATCACGTGCATATAATTTACTTGGGTTTGTTCTGTTTTGTAAAGCTGATTTCAATTATAGATATTTATAAAGAAAATGAATATCTGGCATTGTTTACATGCTAACACTTCCAGAGTTTTTATGAAAATTACATAAGTAGAAAGATGAATTTTCATAAATTTTCTTAGCAGTCTTTTTTTATTTTTAGAAAGTAATACAAACTGTTCAAGGCTAGCATCAACATATTGCCAGACTGATAATTGTACTTGGTGTTTTCATAAAACTTTTCTTTTGTGCATTCATTTAGTATGCCCACCACATCCCCGCTTAGAATTATCTGCCTTTTACAGATGGAGGAATGAGAGCCTCAGAGAGGTTCAGCAATTTGCCTAAGGTCTCACAGTTGGTAGCAGATCAGGAATTAAAAGGAACAGGTCTGTGTCATGGTCCATGCTGATTTTATTAGGAGTTGTCTGGATCTCCCCATGAGCTCAATGTGTTTTTTGACCTTGTGAAAGCAGCTTGTTTGTTTACTTCATTTAAATAGAACCATGAAATGGCCCAGGAGTTCAGATCCAACCAGAGACAATGAATGTCTACATTCTGTTGGGAGCAGGAGTGGTAGACCTTTCAGGAAGGGACAGATGTCTCTGTTGGCTTCCCATGGAGGGGAACTCTTCTTCCTTGGAGCATCCATGGGGAATAGCAATGGGCACCGGAGCTCCCAGGCCCTTCTTGCAGAAACAGGTGTAGGGCTGGGGTGGAGGAGGTCCTCTTTTATTCCCACACCTCAGGGATCTCTGGCAGGATGACTGGGGTTTGGGTAGGAATTTCCATGTGGGCTGAGCCCATCCTCTGCTACTGGATGCAACATCAACAATGTCTTGACTTTCTCCTATCTCATTCTCCGGTCAGATAATGTTGGTTAATTCCAAAGCAGCCTCAGTCCATATTTCTAGTCTCTTCACTTGGGTATCCCAGGGGTAACACGTTCATTCAGCTTTTTCACTTCTTGTTTCCAATTAAGAGGGGCATGGAGGAATGGCAGCTCAGGAAACACTCTCCAGCTGCAATTTGCAAATTATTTGTCCAGTGGAAAGTCCCAACCCAAATATGTCTAATAATATATTTGTCTAGTATATATGTTTGTCAGACCATGAAACAACTTTACTGGAGTTATAGCACAAGAATACAAAATAATTTATAAGGAAAAAATCTGAAAGTATTGCAAAGTGATATGGCTATCAGCCAAATCTCATATCATTTCTTAGTATAGACTTTCATAAAATATGAATATTTATGGATAAATCTTGGAGAGGCTACTTTGGTGTCCATTAAAATACTCCATCATTTGATGATGCTAATTACTCTGCACTTATAGGCATGAAGCCTAAGAACAATTATGTTAAGGTACATAAGAAGTTATTGTCGAATGAGAATTTGGCTACAAATTGAGGATAAAAATGAAGGCACTTAAAAAATTATTATGAGCTGGGCACGGTGGTTCAAGCTTGTAATCCCAGCACTTTGGGAGACCAAGGTGAGAGGATTGCCTGAGCACAGGGGTTTGAGACCAGCCTGGGCAACTTAGTGAGACCTCATCTCTATAATAAATTAAAAAATTAGCCAGGTATGGTAGTGTACACCTGTAGTTTCAGCTACTTGGAAGGGCTGAGGCAGAAGGATCGCCTGAGTCCAGCAGGTCGAGTCTATGGTGGCCATGAGTATGTCACTGCACTCCAACCTGGGTGACAGAGTGAGACTCTGACTCAAAAAAGTCATTATATTAGCAATGAGATCTTACTTTGTACAGTCAAATCTCAGTTATGTGACAGATATTTTCCTGAAAAGCATAATAACTTGAAAACATATTACCAGACACATAAAGTGTATGGAAAATTGGAAATGGAAGTATGATTTGATGACTTGCATGTGTTAGAAGTCTGAATAGTGCAGCGAAGCCAACTGCCTCATCTTTGTTGGCAAATGAGAAAGGAGGTCTCAGGCAATGGGAGTTACTGGTCACAGAGACCAGATAGAAACGTGGACCAGGGATGAGGCTTGGACCTGAGAGTCTAGAGGGACAGGGTGGGGCAGAGTCTCAGACCTCAGTTTGGATGAGGAGAGAGCAGGAACGGAGTTGTCATGGACACCAGCACTCTGAGCAGACAGGTTGGGGTACAACAGCAGCATGGGAACCCCTGCACAACATGGGGACCCTGGAGCTTGGGGGCAAGAGTAGAAAGCCAGAAGGCAGGAGCTGGGACAGGGAGCAGAGGGGCTGCCGAGGCCTGGTCCCTTCCCGTCCACTTCTTTACTTCCTCCTCTGGAGCTGGTTGTTTAGATATAAAAGGGAAGTTTGCACAGCTGGTGTGTTGCTCCATACAGGGTCTACAACTTAGTTCAGGCAGAAACTGCTCTATAATATGGAGCCTATTTCTTGTCACAGAATGAGGCTTAGTACGGTGGCAACTATGATTAAAAAGGAGAGAGCTTTAAAAGGAACCCTGTAAGAGGGGTTGTCCTCTCCTGGACAGTGTCATCTCTGTGACCCTGGTTTGGTTGTCAAGACACATGTCATCCAAAATGAATAGATCTGACCTGCCTAATGGGATCACAGTAAATCCACATTGGGTTGTTTGCTTTTCCTTCCTGTCCAGGATAACCCTCTGAGCATTCAGGAGGACGAATTTGCCAAAGGATGATGACCCAAGTGGGCGGAGTCAGTGGCTGTCATGGTGGACAATGCTTGTCCTGAACCATTCACCCATGGCTTCTATTGGGGATTTGTTTGCTCTCACCCCAATCATGTGGTACTCAAGGGGCACCACATAGAGCCTATCTCTCCCCTGTACCCTGGCCCCAAGAGGTCTGTTCTAGAATGGATACACAGTATCTTTCTTGGGGTTAGGACTTTAAAGGGCAAAGACTGTGTTAAAGCCAGAGGAGACTTAATTTGCAGCAAATGACTTCTCAGCTATGCTAGTAGCTATTTGGTCTGGGTAAGATCTATCAGGTCACATCCATAGTCAGAGATCGAGTAGAGTTTACAAATTTTGATCTTCCTTTTTTCTTTGCAGCCAGGGATAAGGGACTAATACCTGGAGGATGTCAAACACTGCTAGAATAAGAAAATAGGTAGTAGAAAGGGAATTTTTACCGTTTTTAGAATAGTAAAGTTTATTAAAGTCCAGAAATTAAACAGCTGAGAGAAGGCCAAGTTTGGGGAAGTGGAAGACAAGGAGTCATGAGCCTTAACTGACCTCTGAAGGCACAAGATTGGTGAGTGGTAGTGGAGGCAGCGGCAAAGGCTAAGAGAGAATCAAGGAAAATATGTGGAATGTGGTTAACTTTCTCCCTCTCTCCTCCCCGCCTTTGTGGAAAGGAATTGAATGTTAGCGGCAGGGTGTATATATTTTTGAACTACTTGAAGTCTTTATCATGTACGAGTGCTGGTTTTCTATAAATAAAAAGTAATACTTAGTGTGAGCGAATTGGGCTGAGATAGCCTTTCTTAACTATTGGTCAACAGTGCTTGAAAGTAATTTGACGTTTCCAGAAAGTAATTCGGCAACTTGTTTCTTTTAAACATGCATATCTGGCTGGGCATGGTGACTCAAACCTGTAATCCCAGAACTTTGAGAGGCTGAGGTGAGAAGATTGCCTGAGTCCAGGAGTTCAAGACCAGCCTAGGCAACTTGGTGAGACCTCATCCCTACAAAAAACAAAAAAATTAACCAGGCGTGGTGGCATGTGCCTGTAGTTTCAGCTACTTGGAAGGCTGAGGTGGAAGAATCATTTCTGAGCCCAGCAGGTTGAGGCTGCAGTGTGCCATTGCACTTCAGCCTGGGCAACAGAGTGAGACTCCAACTCAAAATAAATAAATAAATTCAATTAAATAAACACGCATTTCCCTTTACTCTGGTTCTACTTTTAGGAATTTATCATAAGGAAATAACACTTGCAGATTTTTTTTTAAACAGGAAAAACTGAAAGCAACTTCTTAAATATCCAAAAACAGAGAAATAAAGAATCCAATGGCTACCAAAATGTTAATGCTGGTCTTTACTGTATGTGGTACAGAACCATAACTTCTGACTTAAAACCTTTAAGGTCAGTTTTAGAATCCAGAATCCAGAGTCTTTTGGAGTTCAGAAACGTAACATGGACCTGTGGGGCCAGGAGAAGTACCCTGTTATCAAACGCATTCATATTTCTGCAGTGAAATATGTGATAGTCACACAAATAGAATAAATAGAAGCTACAAACACTTTACATGAGTTCAGGTCAACTTTTGTCATCAAATTTTCAGTCTTCAGAGTTTTGTCACATTTTCCACTTCTGTGTGAAAAGTGCCCCCAGGCAAGTCCTCCTTCGAGAAGCCAGTGACCCCCTAGTAGTCCCACGGGCTTCTCTGCCAGCAACAGGTGAGGAAGGACCTCTGGGTCTGTCCTACAGGCCTGGTCTTTTGGGCTTAGGGGAGCAAGGTGAGAGAAAAGGAGTCGAACACTTTGTTTCATCTCACATTAGTATTTGCTCTGTGAAGACAGAGCAGCAAACCCCTGGGGAGAAAGTCTGGGCACCCATCCTAAACTCCCAACAGACCTCTAGTTAATATTTTATTGAGGCACATTTTGGGTTTTTGCCTAATGAAGTGGTTAGTCTTTTCATCAGATCACTATCTGACACCAACTCTCTTGCTTCTTCTCTTGTTTGCATACATGTTGGCTCTAGCATCACTGTTAAAATCTCTCTTTATTGTCCTTTCTTCAGCAGGTCACCCCGCCCTGGATTTGCTCATCAGCCGCATATACATGCTGTGCCTTAGTCTAATTTAGTCTTGTTTTCAATTTTGTCTTAAATGCATAAATCTCCAAACTTCACGTAACTTTTTCTCATTTAACTACTTTATTGATAGAATTGTTTCCAGAATAGAGTTCACTTGTCTTCTCTAGGGAAAGGTAACTTTGCTGAGCTCACTATTTAGGTCATTAAGGCCTCAAATTTATAGAATTGGATGTTGTCTTGCAGAAAACTCTGAAGAGATGAAAGATTTTTGCCTGGTTAAAATGCAAACATTTCTGTTTGGTAGAGAAAGGAAACTCAACAGTGATTTTTTTTCCTTTGTAGAGCATTAACTAGTTTTGTATTTAAGTTAGCAATCTTGTTCCCCTGTTCTTTTTTTATTGCTGACTCTCTCTATATATCATTTTCTTGTGTCATCCTTTGAACTAACTTTTTCATCCTTCCTTCCCTCATTAATGAATTACGTAAATCTTTTGACACATGCTCCTTATATATTTATATGAAAGTTTCATTTTTGGAATTCCGAAAATTATATTTTGACACCCCCAAATGTGACTGAGATTTAATTTCTCACCACTCTGGAGAGTCGTCAAAGTTGGATTATTTTGAGTTAGAAAAATAATGTGAAGTGGAATTCTTGCTTGTAAGAGTGGGGGTTAAGGACCAGCTTGAAGAGTAGGAAATTCTAGGGCCAGGGAGCAGTCCCCAAATATCACTTGAGGGCAATGTTTATAGCTTAAGAAAATAAAATAGAATGGATAGGATAGTGCTTCACTGTACCGTGCATATTACATAATCATCGATTTATTCAATCAATTGTTTACTCACCCAGTACACGTTTGTTGAGCATTTGCTATTCTCTAGGCAATGTTCTACAATCTAGGAGATGGGGCTGGGGAGGCAGAAGTAAAGTTTCTATCCCCCAGAGATGCATGAGGTATTATGGGAACATGCAGGAGTGGCTCCTAACACATCCATAGGGGTGCTTCAATTGAGTCTTAATAAAAGAGTAGGACTTAGCCAGATAAGAGGGTGAGAAAAGATCATTCTGGAAGAATGGTTGATTGGGAAGAAGAGCACTGAAAGAAGGAAGGAAGGGAAAACAGCTTGGAATGTGTGCAGAGGTCCTTGTCCCTAGAGCATCAGGACTGAGTCAGAGAGGGGCATATGCGTCATATCTATAGTTAATTTTAGTTGTCAACTTGACTAGGATGCCCAGATAGCTGGCTGAACATTATCTGGGTGTGTCCATGAGGGGGTTTTAATATTAGATTTACATTTGAATTGGTGGACCGCCTTTTCGAATGTTGGTGGGCTTCATCCAACCCACTGAGGGCATGAATAGTGAGAATGGCAGAGGAAGATTGAATTCTTTTTCTCTGCCTGACTGTTTAGCTGAGGCATTTGTTTTCTCTTACTCTTGTACTGTGACTTAGACCATTGTGCTCCTGATTCTCAAGGTTTTGGACATGGACTACAATTTACAGCACTGGCTTTCCTGAGTCTCCAGGTCGCAGGTGGCAGACCATGGGATTTCTCAGCCACCATAATCACATGAGCCAATTCCTCATAATAAATCTAATTTTTAAATCTCTGTCACTCTATCTGTCTATCTATCTATCTATCTATCTATCTATCTATCTATCTATCTATCTATTATCTATCCATCCATCCTCCTATTGGTTCTGTTTCTTTGCAGAACCCTGATTAATACAGCTTATGTTCAAAATATTAATTGATGTTCTCCTCTATCCTATCATGTGTTCATCACTTTTTTACTTCTATCTTGAAGATCTTTCTTTTCTGCCAAGATGGCAATTAGAAAACAGCCTCTTCTTTGAGAGGAGAGGGTCCACTACAGAATCAGAATGAAATCAGCAGTACATTCCTGCTTTTTACCCTCAGATAAGACTTTTCTTTTGGAAATTACCACGCTGCTTTCCGTAGAGGTTGAACTAGCTTACATTTCCACCAACAATGTACAAGTGTTCTCTTTTCTCTGCAGCTGTGCCAGTACCTGCTGTTTTTTGACTTATTAATGATAGCCAAACTTTCTGGAGTTAGGTGGTATCTCATTATAGCTTTGATTTGCATTTCTCTAATGATTAGTGAAGCTGAGCATTTTCTCATATGTCTGTTGACTGGCTTCTTTGGAGAAGTGTCTGTTCATGTCTTTCGCCCACTTTTTAATGGGATTGTTTGTTTTGTTTCCTTTTACTTTGTTTGAGTTCTTTGTTGATCCTGGATGTTAGACCTTTGTCAGAGGCATAATTTGCAAATATCTTTCCCCATTCTTTGAATTGTCTCTTTACTCTCTTGTTGGTTTCTTATGCTGTGCAAAAGCTTTTGAGTTTGATGAGGTACCACCTGTTTATCTTAGCTTTTGGGGACTTGGTCATGAATTCATCGCCTACTCCAATGTCCAGAAAAGGTATTTCCTATGCTTTCCTCTAGTTTGAGGTTTTATGTTTAGGTTTTTGATCTATTTTGAGTTAATTTTTGTATATGGTGATAGGTAGGGGTCCAGTTTCATTCTTTTGCTTGTGGTTAGCCAGTTTTGCCAACATCATTTTTCACAGACCTGGAAACAACAATACAGAAATTCATATGGAAACAAAAAAGAGCACAAATAGCCAAAACAATTCTCAGAAAGAAAAAAAAAGCAGGAGGTTTCACACTTCCAGACTTTAAACTTTGTTACAAGGCTACAGTAACCAAGATGGCATGTCATTGGTACAGGAATAGGCATACAGACTAATGGAGCAGGACAGAGATTCTGGAAGTAAAAACATGGTCTCTCAACCAACTCATCTTCTACAAAGTCACCAATAACAACCATTGGGGAAAAGAGACCATATTTAGCAAATGATCTTCCATATGATTCAGCAATCGCCCTCCTGGGAATATATCCAGAGGAACATAAACTGCTCTACCAAAAAGATACCTGCACACGCATGTTTATTGCCACTTTATTCACAAAATAAGAAACAAGGAACCAACCCTGCTGCCCATATAAAGTAGACTGGATAAAGAAAATGTGCTACACATAAATGATGGAGTATTACGTAGCCATAAAAAAGAACCAAGTCATGACCTTCAGAGCAACTTGGATGCAGTTGGAGACCATCATACTAAGTGAACTATCACAGAAACAAAGAACTGAATACTGCAGGTTCTCACTCATAAGTTGGCCCTGAACATTAGTCACACTAGCACAATGGTAGGATCAGCAGTCACTGGGCACTGCTAGGGAATGGAGGGAGGTAGGAGAGTGCGGGCACAGACCAACACATAGGGTACCTGGTCCACTACCAAGGGAAGTGAGGATTACCTAGAAACCCAAACTTCACCTGCGTGCAGCCTACTTATGCAGTAAATCCTCATTTGTACTCATTTGTACAGCACAACTCTATAGCAAATAAATACTTTTTTAAAAAAGAAAATTTTCCCAGCATTATGTGAGCACATTTTCCAGCCCCCCAGATTGGAAACAATTTCCACGGCTTCGGGAAGAATAATTGAAGTAGAAACACCAGGAAGAGACCTGAGACATTTTATACTGGTTCCAGGAACACTGAGAGAGTCAGTTTTATTTATTTATTTTTTTATTGGAAAATATAGTTTATTTAGAAAGTAAATTAGAGAGCGGAGAGGAAAGAGAGGAGATATGTGAGAGAGAGAGAGATTCACAGATTCACTTTCCCAAGGTAGGGGAGGCGGCCAAAGTTTAGGAAAATATGGCCTGGCCATAGCTCAAAAAAACTCATGGTCAGACCATAGTTTAGCAAGACAATGACCAGGAGTCAGTTTTAATGAGCAAATCTAGTTGTCTACTGAGTGAGGCCAGTGAGGACTGCTCACCAGAGGCAGTTAGCTGCAAGGGCTCCCCTCTCCCCCAAACATGGCTCAGCTCCCAACTGACTCACATGGACGACCCACTTTCAAAGGCCCAGAACTCTGGTAGGCCCACTATATAACAGATGGTGGGGCTGTGGATACCCAGAGGGGTGAGGTGGCGTAGGAGTGAGAACTCCTGCACCTGGGCAAGTTGAGAAGCGAAAGCACTGGCAGCTGGCAGAGATCACTTGAAAGTGGAATGAAGTGGACATGCTTCTTTTTTTGTTTTTGTTTTTTTTTTGAGTCAAGGTCTCACTCTGTTGCCTAGCCTGGAGGACAGTGGCACAATCACAGCTCACCACAGCATCGACCTTCTGGGTTCAGGTGATATGGAAACAAAATCCATATCACCTCAGTCCTCAGTCTCATTTCTCAGACTCCTGAGTAGCTGGGACTTCAGGCATGTGTCACTACACCCAGCTAATTTTTTTATTTTTTATTTTGTAGAGATGAAGCCTCATTATGTTGCCTAGACTGGTTTTGAACTTGTGTACTCAAGCAGTCCTCCTGTCTTGGCCACTCAAAGTGCTGGAGGCCACTGCAACTGGCCAAACCTGCTTCTTTGGCTACAGCTAGCATTTGATTTCAGCTAGTGTCTGCCCTCCAATCCACAGGAAGGATGTTGAATGTTTCACACATGTCCAGGAGGAGGCAGCGAGAGACAGAGGGAAGCTATGCCTCTGAGGATGACAGCTTGGCAATTTGGCAGGTGGCTCTTCCAGGTGTCACGTGTGGTCATGCCAAGTAGACCCCTGAGTATGTCTATGTATTAGTTATTTATGGCTGTGCAACAAATTTACTGTCTTAAAACAACAATAAACATTATTTTGATGGTTTTCATGGGTCAAAAATTTGGGAGCAGCTTGCCTGGTGGTTCTGTCTAGAGGTCTCCACTGAGAGTGCAGTCAAGATATTGATGGGGGTTTCAATCCTCTGAAGGCTTAATGAGCCAGAGGCTCTGCTTCCAAGAGTTTACTCACATGGCTGGCAAGTTGGTGCTGGCTGATGGCAGGAAGCCTCCATTCTTTGCTATGTGGACTTTCCCATAGAGCTGCTTGTGTGTCCTCATGACATGGAAGTTGGCTTCCCCTAGAGTGAGTGATCCAAGAGAAAACAAGGTGGGACTCACTATGTCTTTTATGACCTAGCCTCAGAAGTCACATTGGTTATACTGGTCAGTTCTATCTAACGTGTGAAAAGTCTATCTATTCAAGAACATGCATCCTAGGAAGTGACAACCATTGACACCCAACTTGGGTGGCTACCACATTTTCCTGGTATCAGGGACGTGAACTAACAAGTGATAGGGCTTCATTTTTCTTTTACGTAAAATAAACCTGGAGGTGGACATCGTCATCTCATGCGGAGGGCCAGCCCCTGCAGATATTGGGGGTCCCTGTTAGGAAAGATGGTGTCGGCGATTAAACTGGAGGGATAGATATTAAAAGAAAGAAGGATGGAGGGATAGAGAGAAAGAAAGAAAAGGGGGAAAAAGAAAGAGACTGGACTCTGTCTAGTGCAGAAGACATTTAATGGGACAAACTGTAAGTCTTTTATCCCAAATTTTCACAGGTTAAATCACAAGACTTTCACGTGAACACAAAGCCAGGTGGGTGAGGGGCATCCCCCATCCACCAGGTGTTTCCTCAAGCATGAGGAAGGACAACCCCAATTAAATCACAAGACTATTACGTAACACAAAGCCAGGTGGATGAGGGGCATCCCCCACCCACCAGGCGTTTCCTCAAGCATGAGGAAGGACAATCCCAAAATTATCTCACTGTTCCTTATGTTTGGTCAATGTTCCTCAAAAGCAATACAACAATTCCAACATCATAATATTCTAATAATCAATAACTTTTAAAACTTATGCATATACAACACCTAATGACTAACTTAAATCCTAATACCTTTCTATTCTGTGCTAATTCTACCTACAACTATAGAAACTCTTAATTATAGATCAAACCAGTTCTTAAAGAATGTGGCCCAATCCAAAGATCATGCTGAGCCGTTTCTAGGAACAATTGATTACAAACTCTTAACAAAATGGCTATTCTAAAATCCTATGTATCTATCTTAATTTCTATAAAATTTTCTAATTCCTAATCCTATATATAAAGTAATAAAACTTCTAAAAATAAAACCCAAATATAAACTGTAAATTATACTAAGGCCAAAACCGCAATAGTAGAAAATGGGAACAATGAAATTTCTAAAGTTAGCTGTATTCTTATTAAACCTCAAAATATCATGTTTGATCATGCTTGAACTAACATAATTTCCCTGACATTAGCATGACCTATTCTACAATACTTTCTATGAGTAGAATAAGTTCAGTTTTCTAAAATAAGTAGAAAAACCCTATGTTAACTGTAGCTAAAACCAGTCTAAAAGAATGCAGCCCAGTTCAAAGTACATGCTGGGCCCTTAGGAATGTAGCCCAGTCCAAAGTTCATGCTGGGCCATTTCTGGTAACTCTAGATAATCATCTATACCATCTTAAGCTGAAAACAGCTCTCCATATGTATATACTAATTCTACAAATATACTTTTAAATCTTATAAAGAAGTTTGTCCTGTATAGAAGGCTCCCAAATGTGACCTGAGTTTGAATTATATCTAATACCTAAGCCAAAACCACAGTTCATGGGAAACAGGAACAATGAGTTTCTAGAGTTAGCCATGCCTGTCACAGTCACAGAGCCTTCAGCTTAGGTCAGCAGAGTTCCCTCTGGTGAGATGTGCCAAATAGCAAAAAAGGGAAGAGGAAATGGGCCAACAACTCCTGAATACATCCTAGCGGTCTCGGTCCACAGCCCACCTTGATCCCTAACATTCGGGTGGGCCGGATCCCAACAATCTCAGGGACCTTTTATCTTTCTGTAGTCTCATCCTTAGGGTTGCCTCATGGTTCCGAGATGGCTTCTGCATCTCCTACTATTATAGCCTGAGTTCCAATTAGCAAGAAGGAAGGAGGGAATGCAAAAGGGCCTCCCAGATAAATAAGCTGCTTCTCTTTTAATTTTTAATTCTCTTATTTTTTTGAGTCAGAGTCTCACTCTGCCCCCCATGTGGAGGGTAGTGGCATGCTCACTGCCACAGCAGCCTCAATCTGCTGTACTCAGGTGATCCTTCTGCCTGAGCCTTCCAAGTAGGTGGAACTATAGGTGCACACTACCACACCTGGCTTATTTTTGATTTATTGTAGAGATGAGGTCTCACCAAGTTGCCCAGGCTGGTCTCAAACACCGGAGCTCAGGCAATCCTTTCGCCTCAGCCTCCCAAAGTGCTGAGCCACCATGCCTGGCACCAACTGCATCTTTAAGAGGCTTTCCCAAATGTTTCCCTCAATAATTTTGGCCTATACACCGTTGGCCAGAATTTGGTTTTGTGACTATCCTTCTGTACAGGGTAGCCTGGGGAATATGGTTTTTCATCTGGGCATATTGAAACCGTGGGCACTAGGGTTTTGTTGGTGAAAAAGAATGAATTTGGGAAAGGCTCCCATTCTGCTCCCACCCCTTGTCTTGGTCTTAAAACATCACGAGTCCCCTCCCACTGCCATCCCTTCTCACTCTTAGGGTCTCTGTTACAGACTTGGAGCCCCAAAATGCTTACTCATCTCCCTACATTCACTCATTCGTCTATGGTTTGGTTGTGACCTGGCAAAGAGGTTGCCTTCTGGAATCCTCTACAGCTTGATTTCTAAGCTGTAGAACCCAGGGGCTAGACGTTGCCTCGTTTAATCCTCATGACATCCCTGTAATGCGGGTACCATTATCCTCATTCTCCAAATTAAGAAAAATGGGCTAGGCATGGTGGCTCACACCTATAATCCCAGCACTTTGGAAGGCCAAGGCAGGAGAACTGCTTCAGCCCAAGAGTTTGAGACCAGCCTGGGCAGCAAAACTTTTAAAAGATAGACATCTTTTAAAAGTTAAGATACAGATCCACAGCTGGTAAGGGTGAGCCAGGGCTTGAACGGGTCCTTTCTGGCTCCAGAATAAATGCTCTTTCCGTGACAGCACTTCCATGGACCCAGAGGGCCATTTCAGGTGGGGCACATGGCAATAATTATGGAATGATAACAAGATGTTGGCAAAGGATGTGGTTTGCTTGGTTGGAGTATATGTGTTAAGTAGACTTTTACAATAGTCTATTTTCCCAGGATTTACCATATTTATATTGGGCCATTGCATAAGATTTCTCCTGAGCCTTCTTTAAAGGAAATCTGTTGGTCAGACCTGATTGCGCCCCAGGCTCATAAAACAAGGCAGAGATTCATGAGATGAACTGAAAGCTGACCATGATGGCACGGTTATGATGGGTATGGTGAACAGATTTTTGCTCTAGGGCAGAAATTGGCACTGCATTATCTATCCAGATGTGGCATTTGCTCTGTGTGTTGGGTGCCTGCGGCTGGAGGAAGAGATTGGGGTGAGAGAGAAGTGAAGTTATATCTCTGGAATAAATAGCTGCGAAATTCATGTTTAATTTTTTTTTTATTTAGCAAAGAGAAATTAATATGTGAATTGGAAATGGTTCCTGATGTCAAGGAGTTCATGTTGGCATCTTACCCTCCTCCTGGAGTTATCATCAGGGCCCCCTCTGGGTGCTTCTCTGCTCCAGGGTGCTGTACACTAAGAAAATCTTTGGGGAGGGGAACTCTTCCAGTTCAGTTCCACCCCTCCAAAATCTCTGTCTATTTTGTCTCTTTTCCTCAAAGAAAGCACCCGGTGTCTAGAGTTTCCTCACTAGGCAGTGCTGTTGTTTCCCAGCTGTGCATGGCCATCCTGTTGTCTGAAAAAGACTCAGTGTTCTTGAGTAAGATTCAAATTGATGTTTTAGAAACATGAGATCCAATGGAGGATGGTTTAGGACTAGTCCTCAGGGGCACTAACCATGCCCTTCCAGAAGCTTCCTTAAGTTTCAGTCTTTCAGTCATGGGCGTTGGCCTGTGTGGATGTGCACACACCCCACTGTCCGGTTCTTGCACCTCATCACAGAGCTCAGGGAGGCCTGGTCTGGTGAGGACGCTTCATATGAAACAGAGATGACTTTGCCTATGGTCTTCAATCTCCTTTCTCCTGAGATAGCCTTGGCCTGTATAAAATCTCTTTCCTGTGACTTTGTGGTTAATAAAACCTGTGTGTGCTGGCTCTGCTCCAGGACTCACAGAGTTCTCTCTGTTGGAGCCAGCCTTTTTCTCTGGCTCCTGCATCCTCATTGGGCCGAATGGGCTGCTCCCCTGGGAAGCCCTCTTGCTGGCAACTGGACCTTCTGGTAACTTTCCCCACGCTCTTCAGCTGCCCTGACCATTCGCCCAGTGCCCTGCATACCACTCTTTTCCTTAACGTGATTAGTTCCCTAATGTGAAATCCCAGTTGGGTTCTCTAACAGTCATCATTGTTCTCAGACCCACAGTTGCAATCATGTTAACAGCTCCAAAAACTGACAACCGTGGAAACAGCTGTTAACAGCCCATAGTTGCTCACAGTGTTATAAACCACAGCCACATTCCCACAGTGATAATAAGAGCTGCCATTTATAGAGAGCTTATGATGTGTCAGGCACCGGCTTTCATATTCTTTTCATCCTCAAGATAACCCTATGAAGTAGAAGCTACTATTTACAGTTGGAAAGACTAAAAAGTCAGAGAGGTTAAATAAATCCCTGAGTGTCACACAGTTGCTAAGTGATTACTGCTGCCAGTACTGCCATTCTATGTAATGTCTTCCTGCTGCTGTCTGTGACCTGTTGTCCTCTTGAGGGCACATTACACCCTGAGTGGCTATGAGTGAAGGCTAGGGGTCTAGCTAAGATCAGTTCATGGAAAATTAATGTTAAGACTCCTTCTCACAGGACCCAAGACCAGTCCCAGTTTGAGCATCTTTTCACACCACCATCTTTTCCTCCCTTTGTTGGCCACTGGGACAATGAATGGCAGAGAGGAAGTCATGGCCAGGACCTACTTCTGAATGAAAGTAGGCCTTTCCACTACTCTTAGCATACGACCGATGTTTTCAATCCCTGGTGTGGGCAAAACTATGGTGTGTTTGGTGGTGGAGCGGGGGAGAGAGGAATGCAGTTTGGTTCTCTTGATTTACTCAAGGAATGGAAGGTGATGTTTGTCTTAGCCTCAAAAACAGCTGCCATCTCTCTTGTTTTTGTATCAGCCTGGCTTTTGCAGTCAGCCAGTGGCTAAGGGTATTGCTTAGGCTCTTGAGAACAAGGCCTGTCCAAATAAGATATGGGCCAAGTGGAGGGCATTATTCCAAGAAAAACTCGCCCGTGCTTTAAAATTCAATATATATGATCATCCTAGTGGCTATCGTTCTGCCTTTACTAAAGGGAAGAAGGAAGGCTTATCAAACTTTGTCAAGAAGTGAGTTGTAGCACAGAATTCTGTTGACCTGTGTTCAGTTCCATCTTGAAAATTCTAGGCTGTCAAAAGCAGACAGCTTTTCCAACACAGCTGCATTATCCTCAACAGCAGGACAACAATAACTCCCGCTGCCCTGCCTATATTGCTTGGGGAGTTTGTGTATGTTTCTTATTCTATTTTTCCATCTGGTGACTTTTGTTTTCTTCTAAACGGTGCTGTTTAAATGCTTTCCACAAATGCAGTCTTGAAAATAAACACATTGAATGGATAAGAACAAAGGAGGATCCATTCTCGATGCTGATCACTGCTAGAAGGTTTCCTCAGCTGCAGAAAAATGAGAGCTGAGTGGATAAGCAGATCATCCATGCAAACTGCCACCTAAGGGCACCATCAGATTGGATCCAATCAGACTGGCATTAATGGTACCCTGACTTCTCAACAACTGGGCACCCATGAGCAATCAGAGGGCCTTGAATACCTGGGAAGATCATCTCTCAGTTGACATTTCACAAAAGTCCTGGTTTCATGCCTTCTAGAACTTCCTAGCAAAGGGAGGCCTGTGGCTAGATTGTTGCTTTATCTCTTGGGGAGTTTCCTGTTCCTTTCTTTCCCCACATTCCTCAACCATTCCCCTGTGATCACTGCCTTAGTGTGGGAAGTAGAAACTGAGACAAAGATTTGAGCCTAGGGAATTTATCTGGGAGGGCCAGAGAATACCAGTAGGAGGGTGGGGAATTGATTCAGGAAGGAAGGCAGCCAACAGAGGATGCATTCTTACACCAGCTAACACAGCAGGCGGATGGAGCTCTGTCCTGTGGGGAGCTCTGGAAACCAGTATCAAGCACACACCTCAGAATATTACCACCCAAGGGTGAGAGAACTGGGGTATTTATATACCAGTCTCTGGGAGCATTGATGGAGGACTGTTCCCTGGGGCTGTTAATTCCCTGACACTTCTGGCCTTCCTTGCATGTGAGTTGAGGGGCTTTTCACAGTTTTGGAACAAGTCCCAGGCACAGCAGAGACTGCTTGAAGTTGGCTAGAGTCCACTGCAAGGTCTGAGGATGTGTGATGTGTCTGGGTCACGAGCAGTCTCTTTTTTCATCATATACATGGCTTAGGGCAAGCAACTCTCTGGGAGTCAGAGTGATGGGGGGGGTCTTCTTCAGAGTCTGAAGAATTTTCTCTCATTAATATGTCTGTTTCTTTGTTTACCACCATCAAACATCAGAACTACTCTCCTTCCCCTCACCCCCAACCTTGGGTGTATGTTCCTGATAATTGCAGATAATCAATTCCTTGCCTTTATCGAAAAGATACCAAGCATTATGGCTTGAAGGCTCATGCACGAATGGCCACAGGGCTCTAGCCCCAGCTGCAGTAGGATGTCAGTTGTCACCGGTGGTGATGCTCTAACCTGGCTTCTTTCCCAGAAATACACAGCCCACCAGAGATACAGAGAAATTGAGAGAGCTATATCAATTATGTTACCTTTATCCGCAATAACAGAAAACCCCAGTTCAAACAGGTTTAAACAATGCAGAAAATGTATCTGAGTTCACTGAACAGGAAGGCTAAAGCAGTGCTTTGGTGACCTTGTCTTCTGGTGTCTCCTTTGGAAGCACAAGTTCTCATATATGCCATTGAAATGCAACCACCATGCTGTGGAGGGATCCCAGACCCTCTACACCGGGATACCTTAGGGAAGGGCCGAGTGTAGATGTTCAGGCCAGCAGCCAGCTGAAGTTCCAGCCAGCAACGGGACCAACAGCCAGAATGTGAGTGAGGACACCTTCAGGTGATGCTGGTCCCTGGTCGTCTATCGCCCAGCCATCGAGGTTTCCCAGCAAGGCTCTAGGCATAATGCGGCAGCAACAAGCCCTCTCAGAGTTTCTGACCCCCAGAATCCAAAAGCATTAGAAAATAGTGTCTTATGTCACTAAGTTTTGGGGTGGTTTTTAATGCAACAATAGAAACTGGAACATTGCTCCTGGTGTCTTGTGATGCTCGTTATGTGTTGCTCTCCATGTTTCAGAGAGGGACCCAGAATTCATGGGAGGCAGAGGAAAAGTTCACAGTACCCTGACACCTGGCCTTTTTTAGGTCAAAAGAAAATAATAGTAATAAATAGTGTTGCACTGACCAAAACACAGAGGATGCATTCTTACCCCAGTTAACACAGGCTGTAAGCATTTACTCATTGCATCTTCCACCAGAGGCTGCAGCCTCCTGCTGACAATAACAATGAAAATAGTTGACACTTATCACATGCTTAGGGCAAAGATGATGCCACAAGCCTTATAGATATCATCTTATTTAATTTTCACTGCTCCCTTCCACCGGAGGTAGGTATTGTGGTATCATTGACATTTTAAAGAGGAAGAAATGAAACTTGGGGGATTTGAATAATTTGCCAAGACCACCGAGCCAGCAAATGGGCAGAGAAGTACTTAAACCTCAGTTCAACCTCAGTCTTTTAAGATCCAGTGTTTGCCAAGCGTGGTGGTTTAGCCTGTAGTCGCAGCACTTTGGGAGGCTGGGGCAAGAGGATTGCCTGAGCCCAGCTTGGGCAACTTGGTGAGAAATCGTCTCTACAATAAATCAAAAAAATAAGCCGGGTGTGGTACACGCACCTTGTAGCTCCAGCAACCTGGAAGGTTGAGGTGGAAGGATCGCCTTAAACCCAGCAGGTGGAGGCTGTGGTGGTTGTGAGTGTGCCATTACACTCTAGCCTCGGCGACAGAGTGAGACTCCAACTAAAAAAGAAAAAATTCAGTGTTCATACCTCCCCAGTTAGACTCATTTTCTTCTATTTTGGCAACACCAACCTCCAGTGATCCAATCTGGTCCCTCAGCCATTAAGCAGCCCAAGACAGTGTCCACAGCTCTGACTTTGCAAGAATCACTATTAATTGCCTTCAGGCTGACTGGAGTTCCTTCCAAAATCCAACCAGCCTTCCGCTGTCCATGCCAACCCTGGCCAGGAAGCAGCATGAATCCAGCCTGGGACCCTGGCTGCATGCCTGCCCTGTGAGGTACACTTGGCTTCCTGCCAGCAGATTGCAGTAGAGCAAAGAGCAGCACTTCTCCAGGAACACAGGGACCACACGTTTGAAACTGACCTCTTCCTATTATCGAAGATAATTTTTTTTTTGAGTTGGAGTCTCATTCTGTCACCCAGACTGGAGTGCAGTGGCCACTCCCAGTCACCGCAGCCTTGACCTGCTGGGCTCCGGTGATACTTTCACCTCAGCCTTCCAAGTAGCTGGAACTACAGGCGCCCGCTACCACGCCCGGCTAATTATTTTGGTTTATTGTAGAGATGAGGTCTCACCCAGTTGCCCAGGCAGGTCTCGAACCCGTGGGCTCAGGTAATCCACTCACCTCAGCCTCCCAAAGTGTGGGATTACAGGCTGAGACACCGAGCCTGGCTCGAAGATAATTTTTTTAAAAAGTAGAATCAACAGAATGAGACTCCAATGAAAAAAAAAAGTAAAATCATGGATCTCATACAAATGTAAAATGAACACATATCAAAGATCTTATTTAACTCACTAGTTGAATGAGGGAACTTGAAGGTATAAATGGTTCAAAGGAGAAGTCAAAAGAACTACAAATTTATATGGAGTAAAAGGATGTTGAAACAACTTTATATGTAGACTTGAACTTGCTGTATTTATTTGGGGGAGTGCAGAATTGATTTGCATGTCTGTAGATAAAAGTATCTGTGTTGCTATCTGTTGTTTTCAATTGAGAGAGTTATAAATAACTCAAAGGCAATGGAAAGCACAGAGCCTCCATAGAATCAGATAACTTGAGAAGGTTCCAGCATACCATTAAAAGGCTATATCGTAATTGCCTTTGCTTACTTGAAAATCTTCCATTTCTCCTCACTTGTGAATAATTTTCTTTGGGTTGTCATTTCTGAGCTATTTCCCAGTTATCAGGAATGACTTTTCCTTCTCTATATTGGGAAGCCTTAAATGACGGACTTTGGAATTAGGTGTACATTGGCTTCCAATCTCCATTCTGCATTGACTAGTATGTAGCCTCATGGAAACTACTTGATCCCTGACTCTGCTTCTTACTGTGGTGCTGGCACATAGTAACAACAGATCCAAACCCTTTCTTGCTATTTACTCTGTGCCAGGTACAGCTCCAAATTTAATGTATTCAACCCTACTACCACCTCTATTTTACAAGTGTGGAAGCCGAGGCGTGCGGTAGTTAAGGCACGGAACCAGGCCAATACTACTGGAGCTGGGACTCCAACCTGGGCAGTCTGGCTCTGTGGCCATACTCAACCAGCACTCACAAAATGGCAGTTGCTACCTGTAATGCCAGGTGGGGTGCGATGTAGTTGCTTCGTAGGTTCTTTGGCTTTGCCACAGCAAAGAATTTCAGAGCAAGTCCAAAGACTAGTTTAAGAAATAATTTAATAGAAAGAAATGGGCATGCTCAGAGAAGAGTGTGGGTGCCTTAAAAGAAAGGACACCCTGACCTGTTGTTAACTGAGTGCTTTTATTTTGTGATGAAGCAACCTATTTCTGAAACTAAGATTTGTGTGCTATGTAGTGGGTTGCAGTTTATTGATCACAAGTTCCTATTCTTATTGTCTACTTCTGAGCTTACTTGTACCCTGTGAAAATCTTGAGATAATGGCAAAAGTTGCTGTTTTATTTATTCAATAAGTTTCTTCCTAAAAACACCATCCCCCATACCTCTGGTGCCTGGCCAGTACAGGTATTGTTCTAGAAAGTTATGCCCTGATAAGAGGACACCCAGCTGGATGCCTGACTGGCTGGGTTTTTAATTATCTAAGCTATGCCTTGTCTGCAAGAGACTCATCTGTCTTTCTCTAAGCTATGCTAGCCACCCTGCTGCAATTGCACTGCTAATTTCTTCAGTTCAACCAAGTCCTGCACCATGAATGAGTTGGCTGACTATCCTAAGACGCCAGCTACCTGGTTGGTAGTCACTCCTCACTCCTTGGTCATTTTCTACTTCTGCTTGGCACTGGGGTGGGAAACAGGCACACAGCCCTCTGCTCTTATTGGGACCTGCTGTGGCAAGGCTCCAGGGTCTGCTTGTTTTCCTTGTGTTGTCTGTTTTTACTCTTTATTGAAATCTAATATACTTATTATAAAAATGTGCAGAATAAATATTTTTTAAAACTCCTTCTCACATTGGCCACAGTGAAAAATTAATATTTTTTAAAACGTGCAGGTTTGTAAATTTTTGCAAAATGAACATATATACAAGCAACACTCAGCTCAAGAAACAGAACGTGACCCCAGAAACTGACTCATGCCCTTTTTCAGTCATTCTCCTGATGGTAACCACTACCCTGACTTCTCACAACATAAAGTCGTTTTGCCTGTTTTTATCTTCACGTGAAGGCGGCCGTAGCGTCTGCATTCTTTTGTGTCTAGCTTCTTCTAGTCAACAGTCTGCTTGTCAGATTCATCCACATTCTTGTATGTAGTTGTAGTTTGTTCATTCTCATTGCCACGTGGAAATGCAATTTATTTATCCGTTCTGCAATTGACAGCCATTTGGATAGTTTCTAATTTATGGTTCTAGTATATACCTTTCGGTCCACAGAGGTGCACACTTTTGTGGGGGTCTGCTTGGTTTTTAAAAGAAAAGCTGTGAGATGTTTGGCCAAGACATTTTCTTGATCCAGGCTAGACAAACGAGTCAGCCTGCTTTCTCCTTTGCCACGATCAGCCATTTCTCTTTTGTACTTTTTCTTCCTTCAGGTCAAGTGCACCATCCCATCTGCAGGCCTCATCAACACTGCTGAGCAAGGCCAGTGACTGCCCAGTTGTATTTTTAACACATGCAGGTGATGGGCTCCTTATATACATCACAGCTCCAGACTGGTTCACGGATGAGGTGATGTGAGTATCAGCTGCCCAAGGCGGCTTCCAGTCGCAGGGGAATCTGGGCATGCGCTGTCCAGCCAGCTGGCCCTGTACCTTTTTCCCCTCAGATATGCATGGTGTTTTTCTACTCCGGAAACAGTGATTTCTGCTCCCTGCCCTTTTCTGCCTCTGATGGGAAATCTGTCTTGCTGGTCCTTGCTTTGCTCCTGAAACGGATACAAAACAACTTCTCTCCTAACCTGCCCTTTTCAGTTCATACCCCCATGGCCTCCCCTTATTCTCCACTTACACGGGGGGCTGGCCCTTGGCAGGGTCTTTATTTTCACATTTGTCTTTCTTCCCCCAAAGCCTCTGATTCTTTTTTTTTTTTAAGGTGGAGTCTCACTCCATTGCCCAGGCTGGAAGGCTGGAGGGCAGTGGTATACTCACAGTGTCAACCTGGTGGGCTCCGGTGATCCTTCCACCTCAGCCTTCCTGATCCTGTCTTTCAAAACACTCAGAGGTGTTTTGATTGTGACTGTTTCTGCTTCATCTCCCTTCCCCTCAGGCCCTGTTAGTCACTTCCTTGCCTGCAAATCCTCCCCACCTCCCACTGGTGGCCTTCCTTTCCCCAAAGTGCTCGACTCTGACTTCCCGTCATATAAGGCAGCAAGCCGAAACCCCTGGGTGGAGCAGATCAGGTCAAAGGTTTATACAGTGACTTAATAAAATAGAATAGAACTTGAGAACTAACAAAAAAGGGTTCAAATCTGCTGGTCATAAGGAGCAAAACAGTAGCAAAGATTGGCCTGATTTGGTACTGAGCTTCCTCGTAGCAAGGGCGATATAAGAAATAAGAGGTGGCCGGTCTTGGTGGCTCAGCCTGTAATCCCAGAGCTTTGGGAGGCTGAAGTGAGTGAATTGCCTGAGCCCGCGGATTCGAGACCTGCCTGGGCAACTTGGCAAGACCTCATCTCTACAATAAATCAAAAATTAGCTGGGCGTGGTAGTGCACGCCTATAATTTCAGCTCCTTGGAAGGCTGAGGCGGAAGGATCGCCGGAGCCCAGCAGGTCGAGGCTGCGGTGGCCCGGGAGTAGCCACTGCACTCCAGTCTGGGTGACAGAGTGAGACTCCAACTCAAAAAAAAAAAAAAAGAAAGAAGAGGTTATAGTGTTACTGTTAATAAGAATATATGATGAAATAGATAAAAGAAAAAAATTATTGTAATTTTTTTAAAAAGTATCTTATTCATTATTCTGTCACCTAAACACCTGGCTTAGGGCCTAAGCATAGTAGGTGCTCAATAAATATTTATTTAAAGGATAAGTTAATAAAGTAAAATTACTTGTTGGTGGCTAATGTATATTGAGTACTTACAAAATAGCAGGGAATTTCTAACTTTTTTCACACAACAACCTCAATAAGTGTATACTATGGTTTCCCACACTTCAAATGTGGAAACCAAAGCATACAGAGTGTTAAGTCAGACCAGGGGGTCTACAATCTGGTGCTGCATGAAAGATGCAAAGAACTGTACAGAAGTTAGATTGGAAAATATAGTTTATTTAGAAAGCATGTGAGAGAGAGAGAGAGAGAGAGATAGAGAGAGATAGAGGAGATTCACCTCCCCAAGGTAGGGGAGGGGGCTAAAGCTTAGGAAAACATGGCGGCCATAGCTCAAAGAGCCATATGGTCAGACCAGAACTTAGCAAAGCAATGGCAAATGGCTGCTTGAAGTTGAATGCTTTCAAACCTTCCCTTTAATGGGGCAAGTCATTAAGGTGATTGGGTGGTGGTCTGTTTCATGTCATCATGAAGGGCAGGTAAGTACAGGTACTGATGTCATGTAATGGACAGTAGGCAGATGGGTGGGTTAGTCACATGATTGCTGCCATGGTGATTGGGATCTCTCTGTGTCCTGAAGTTCATGACGGGTTGATTAGGTTAACTTGGTTTCTTATGGCTGAAGGCAAATACTTGGAATAGAAAAGCTAATTAATACAAAATAAGTTGAGGAGGGGTTGTAAAACAATTATCAATGGCTACCTCTGAGGAACAGGTTCTATCTTTGACTAGAGGGCAAGCTAGGTAATGTTAAGAGAATATGACAAAAATGGCAGTGTCAAGATGGCTGAACTTTAGCTTAAGATTATTCCATTAAATAATTCCATTCTGGCATTACATCCTTTCAGAGAGTTACTTTCCCAAGGTTACAGTGAAACCACCTGTATAAATTTAATATCAGGTCATGGAGTAAAAGCTGCAGCTATGATTAGAAATGAACGGATATGCTGCTTCCAAGTTCACTTGCAATTTCCTTCCCTGTCTTGACCCTGGGGAGGAGGGGAAGCTGCCTCTCAGGGCCAATCAACGTAAGCCTGCTTGAGAAGATAAGAAGCCACTGAAAGACAAAAGCAGCTTCAATCTCCACTTTCTCCCCATAGTTTCCTGCTAGACTCCCTCCGTAATCATTAGGGACCTGGAGCAGCACCTCATAGACATTGAACTTCCCTCATGAATAAGTATCTGTTGTAAAACCTAAGAATGGTATCTGAGATCTTTTTCAGACTTTGTACTCTGGTGGGCCGAACTCCTACCCATGCCTTGTCACAGGACCCTGAGAAGACAGTCTCAGCATCCTCCAATGACTTTATCAACCAAACAACAGCCCCTATCCCTCTGCCTACCAAGTTCCCTTTAAAAACCTTATATCCAGCCGGGCTCGGTGGCTCAGCCTGTAATCCCACGCTTTGGGAGGCCGAGGTGAGTGGATTGCATGAGCCCGCCAGTTCGAGACCCGCCTGGGCAACTTGGCGAGACCTCATCTCTACAATAAATCGAAAATTAGCCAGGCGTGGTAGCACGCGCCTGTAGTTCCAGCTACTTGGAAGGCTGAGGCGGAAGGATCGCTGGAGCCCAGCAGGTCGAGGCTGCGGTGACCGGGAGCAGCCACTGCACTCCAGTCTGGGTGACAGAGTGAGACTCCAACTCAAAAAAAAACCCAAAAAAACCTTATATCCTCTGAGTCTTGGGGAGTCAGATTTGAGTGATTTCTCTCACCCTCCTTGCTTAGCTGCTTTGTGATGTTAAACTCGTCCTCCGTTGTCATGGCTGCATCCTTTTTGTTTTTTCTGGGCAGCAGGCAGGGCACAAGAATCTGTTTCAGTTGTGGTAACAGTTCTCCCATGACTAGGTTATGATTTAAACTCAGGTGCCCTGATTGGAGCCAGGCACTAAGGAATCTGAAATGAGAGAGGAAATGGGCATTTAAGGGCACTTTCATTTTACCAGATAGTAATACCAACCAGATTGGCTTCTTTTTACTGCTGGCCCCTGGCTGGCAGCCCAGTTTAGTGAGAGGCCTTGTTGGAAACTGCCGGGAGCTGCCGGGCTTCAAAGCTGACAAATCTTTTCCTTGTCTGCCTCCTGCTGGCAGATCTGAGCATAACAGGGCTCTCTCCCAGCTAGTTGCAAGAGCATCCTGGAGGAGAGAGTGAAGGAGGCTGAGTGAGGCCAGGTACACTGCGTGGGTCTTCTGTCGTTTTAGGGGAGAGGTGTATTGCCCAAACCCCAAATGGGAACCTGTTTTCTGACAAATAGGACTGTCTTAGGGTGGGCTGTTTAAAATTGTTTGCTGTCTAATCTGTGTAGTCACTTGCTGTAGGGTGGAGGCCTGGGGTGGGGTGGGGGTGGGGATTAAAGGTCATTTTTTTTGAGTTGGAGTCTCACTCTGTCGCCCAGACTGGAGTGCAGTGGCCGCTCCCGGCCACTGCAGCCTCGCCTGCTGGGCTCCGGCGATCCTTCCACCTCAGCCTTCTGCGTAGCCGGAATTACAGGCATGCGCTACCACGTCCGACTGATTTTTTGATTTATTGTAGAGATGAGGTCTCGCTGCCCAGGCGGGTCTCGAACCCGCGGGCTCAGGCAATCCACTCACCTCAGCCTCCCAAAGGTGTGGGATTACAGGCTGAACCACCGAGCCCGGCTTAAAGGTCATTTTTTAAAGCCTTGGAACATGATTCAGGGGACTCAGGCTCTAGTCCCAGCAGGGTCACTACTTTAGCAGCAGATATCCTCTCCAGACCTGTTTCCTCGTTTGTGAAATGAGGCATTAGACTATATGACGCGTAATGGCTCTTTAGTCTCAAATCTCCCCAATCAGGTCTCCTCCTTAGACCTTCTCCCCTCAGCCTCCTCTGCAATGCCAATTCCCCATCCCTGACCCTGCCAACTTACGTCCCCCTGTGGTCAGACAACTTGCTGACGCCAGCTACCCCCTGACCCGAACCCCCTTGTATGAAGTCCCCAGGCTCCGTTAACCGAGATTGGGGATGTTATGGCTCAGAAAGGAAACTGGGCTGCTCTTCTTGGTGTTAGGGCCAGCTTGCCTCTTGAGAGGCCCAACACCAGACCCAGGAAAGCGGAGACAGCCAGAGGTGTCAAGAGATGAGGGCATGGTGGCTGCTGGCCCTTTCCACCGAGCATGTGGCTGATGTTCCGAGAGCTGCAGCCAAGGAAATCTGGGAGGCACATAAAGTTGTTGTGGCCCAGTGGTGGAGCCCTGAGGAGCCTGAAATTCATGAGGGAAATGTTGTGGGGGCCAGAGTTCCTGTTCCAGGAGGGTGGGGGTGGAAGCAGTCCTACATGGTTATTGCTATTAATGTGACCTCTTGTTCAACCCTGGTGTTATCTGGAGAAACAAAGTTTCCAGAGAATTTCTGTATTTACTCTGAAGCACACATTGATCCAGCCCCAGCAGAGCTAAGGCAGGGTTTTTGTGGTGGACAAATTATTTTTCTTAGTTTTCAACCCATCGGGACTGACACTTTAAAAAAAAATGCAATAAAAATAAATGATTAGAAAATGAAATGAAGAACACCCAAACCAGTGTCCACTCTTTCTGTAAGACATCCTCTGATGGCATGTTTGAATGATGTGGCTGTTGTCAAATTGCTGTAAGTTTCGGAGACACTGACTTCATATCTATGTTTACCTCATCAGGCGCCCCAAATAGTTTGCAGACTGGTCCCAGAATGTGGACACACCTTGAGAAGCACTGATCTAAATTACTCTTCCTTCTGGATTCTCTTGAGATGAAATGCATCTTCACAACTATAGCAGGGATCGTAATTTTTAGCAAATAGATTCCACCAGGAGCAAAAGAGGAAAATTCACAGCACTTTGTCAACACCACACTTACCAAATGACACAGTCACAGTAAAGATATGTTTTTGTCTTCTGACAGCCATGACACTCTGAAGAATAATACTGAGTTTCTCAGCATCACCAGAAGTATTATTTTCCTACTTTAAACTTGAACATTTCAGGACCAGATAATAAAAAGAACAGGAACAATAGCACATTACTACAGTTTTATGAAACTTTACTATTCTTATCCTAAAACTGCACATCCATGTTACATTGCTGAGAAAAACATGTTCAGAAATGGTCACAGACAGAAGCTCACTCTAATGGGACAGGGAAAGACTGAACAGTGGTCAGCTCACGTATCTTTTCTATTTTTTGTTTATTTTCAGCTTTGAATCTTAATAACTGCATTTCATCTGTTTCTGTTTTGCTACAAAACAAATTACATTGTGTTTGATTGAAAAATAAGGATTTCACCTTATGTCTAATGTATTAGACCAAAATTATCCTCTTGTTAGAAAACATTCTGAAAATATGAAGAAATAGACAGCATTTAGTCCCTGAATGAGGTGTGATTTTAAAGGAATGAGACTGATTTTTTAATAGAAATTCCAGAACTTCTACATTCAGTTTAGGGATCACACTGTTATTCTAATGAAGATGCCACTGTTGACAGAATATTTTTGGATTGCCTTTTTTTGGAATTGCTTTCAGAGGACAATTGTGAAGAGAAATGAATAAGAAATAGTGTTGACTCTGCTTGACAAAGGCCACCAACCTAAAAGGCTCCATCTGAGCCAATGATTCCTTAACTTCCTGTGTTCACACTTTAAACTACAAGTGCCTTTGATGACATACTTTTAAAAATCAATGATCCCAAACTGCCACCCATGATTTAAACATCACTAAAGGCAGTGATAATTATTATGGAATTAAAATGTAGCCACAATGTAATTGCAACTACTTGCGAGGTGGTCTCTGAGGGTCTTCAAAGGCACACACAGTTGCAGCTCTATTCACTTAGTCACTTGCGTCACAATTTGAAAAGAATCTTTACTGCTCTTACCGGGCTCACTTTTGTCAAAGACGAAGTTTCTACAGGTCCCCTGGATGTCCTCGGCACAGGTATCCTGCGTTCCTTCCTCTTCCTCTTAAAAGTTACAGCCCCAGGCGGTCTCAGTGGCTCAGCCTGTAATCCCAGCACTTTGGGAAGCCGAGGCGAGTGGATTGCCTGAGCCCGCAGGTTCAAGACCCACCAGGGCAACTTGGCGAGACCTCATCTCTACAATCAATCAAAAATTAGCTGGGCATGGTAGCGGGCACCTGTAGTTCCGGCTACTTGGAAGGCTGAGGCAGAAGGATCACCTGAGCCCAGCAGGTTGAGGCTGCAGTGGCCAGGAGCGTGCCACTGTACTCCAGTCTGGGTGACGGAGTGAGACTCCAACTCAAAAAAAAAAAGAGTTACAGCCCCTAATGTTACACTACATCACACCTCCCTCTTAGCTCAACGTCTTATCTCGCAAGATCCCTGAAACCATATGCATTAAAATACATTTCACACATTGGTCCCACATGGATCAAGTTGGTTGCACCACAGTGAGTGATTTGTGGTACCACCACCAGCAGGAGCAGCACAGGGACTAAGCAGCACCGGCCCCAGGTGTCTGTGGACACAACCTTAGGTGGGAGCCTTTTTTAGCAAAGATAAAAGGGGCACATGTGTCTTCATGGTAAAGCCCCCCCCATCATAGATTCCAGCTAAGTCTTACAAGATTAACCGCAATAGAGATGGAATCTAGATACCACATCCAGCACACCCTGGGAAAGAAGTAATCAATTCTCTTGAAGAAATGTAAGACTTGGTAGTTAGTGAGAACCCTTGATAGACATGAATGAACCTTATCATTATGGTGTCTAATAATTTGAGACTTGTGGAAAGAATTTTTTTCTTTATTTTTTTTTAAAGATGTGAGGTACAAATCAGGATTAGGTATATAAGTGGTCTACATGTAGGTGAAGTTTGTGGAAAGAATTTAAATGACATCTTCTAGAAATGTGTAAACTAAAAATATAATTTTAGGATTACCCTATGTCAATTCAGGCATAGGTAAGAGAACCAGCAGAATTTGATGTGAAGCAAATAATTGGAAAAAGTGTGTCAGGAAGCATCCTGAAAATATGAAGAAATACACAATTCCAAACCCCTGAATGAAGTGGCTTTCTGAGGTGGCTAGCTGAGACCCCTGAGGACAACTGGGCCCCTCAATAATGCCATCTTGCTGTTTTATGTTGGGGCAGCCCTATGGCTTATAGTCCAGCATCCATGCGTTGGTCCAGGTCATGCAGAAGACTCAATGGTCTAGAAGTCCTGGCCAACACTCCAGGTCTCAGGCACACACTGTTTCAGAGGGTCTGAGGGTGACCGGACTTTAGCTTGTACCTCCTAGTTCCCCCTCTGCCCCATCACATAACCCACCCTCTTCCTCCCACCCCTCCTCTTGCATGCTGTGTCCTCTGGTTCTTTATCTTACATCCTCCATCTAGCCGCTTTCCCCAGGTGGTCATCTCACACCTGCTTCCCTGTCTAAATCATGGAAAGCAACAAATCTGGAGGATAGGTAAAGGATGGCGGAGGCGCAGATCACAGATGTAGGAGCCGGTGGTAGAGAGGCAACACCAGGTGGGCAGCGGTGCCAGAGACATGAAGGAGCAGGAGTCTGACCTGGGCATTCGGAACAGTGTCTTCCTCTCTCTCTCTTTAACCTGGGGTTATGGTCAAGTTCAGAGCACCTTTCCTAACCCATCCCGAAGTCTCAGCAAAACACCCTTAACTATTTGATTCATGTTGCCTATATAGATAAAGCCTCAGTGATAAGAGCTGAACAGATTATTGAAGGGTTTTAGGCAGATGGGTGCCATAGCTACTTTGCAGATATATTTCATTTTTCAAGAAAACCACACAATACGTGTTCACTATTCATAAATAATTTTCCTTTTTTTTTGAGTTGGAGTCTCATTCTGTCGACCCGCTGGGCTCAGGCAATCCTTCTGCCTCAGCCTTCCAAGTAGCCAGAACTATAGGCATGCGCTACCACATCCTGCTAGTTTTTTGATTTTTTTGTAGAGATGAGGTCTTGGAAAGTTGCTCGGGCTGGTTTGAACCCATGGACTCAGGCAATCCTCTCAGGCAATCCTCTCGCCTCGGCCTCCAAAAGTATTGAGGTTAGAGGCTTGAGCCACCGCACCCGGCCCATAAATAATTTCTTACTCAAAATAAATGTAAATAGATTTGGCTTCTAGGACATAAAGACAAACCATTTAGAGACATGGCTAATCCCCATTGTGTAAAGAATGGTAGAGTAAAAAATGGAATCCTGACCGTGGCTACAGGGAATGGGGCTTCCAGTCCAATTTGAGCCTGCAGGACTGGTTGTTTGGGTGAGAAAAGCAGAAGGCAGACTGCACAACCAGGTCTGAGGTGTCTTGCTAAGAAAGGCCGGGGTTTGGCTATCATGGCACGTCACCACTAGCTTGTGGCTGGCTATTTGGCTGCTGGGTCTGGCTTTCTTTGCCTGCGGGAATCTGAACCCTCTTGAGGGAGGCAGAAGATGCAGAGAAATAAGGAAAAAAAAGAACTAAGAAAGAGAGTTGGTGGCTTTTCATGGGAGGAAGCTTGGGTCAGGTGGTGCGGAAGCAACCCTTCAAAGGAAGAGCCATCTCTGACTTCCTGCTTCATGGTCTGATGGTTCATTCATTCATTCATTTTCTTCTCAATGTTTTCGATAATGTCTTTTAAACAGCCATTGAAGGTGCAACTTTTGGAGAACGTCTGTGGCAGTTACTCTCCTCTTCACCCCCTTCCCCATTGTGCTTCTGGGTGGTCTGAGAGGCAAGCAATCTCTGAGCATGAGAGCGGATAGAGAATCACCGCTCCCTAGTGCTCAGATCTAGTACCCATGCCCATTGAAGCAAATGCTCACATCAGATAGCTAAACCCCATGCTGTCGTGGAAAAACCTGTTGCCTTTATTTGCTTGACTTGAGTTCCATAGACCAGACTCCAGCTTTGGGACGTTTCTCCACCTGCCTCCTTTCCACAGAAGGCCAAGTCTATAAGTAGAGTTGAGGATTGAAAGCTGATCTTCAACCACCTCACATCTGTTAGGCTGGCTACTATATTTTTTAAGAATCGGGAAATAACAAGTGTTGGAGAGGATGTTAAGAAATTGGGACCCTGTACACTGTTGATGGAAATGCAAACTGGTATAGCCATTATGGAAAACAGTATGGATGTTCCTTAAAAATTAAAAATAGCATTGCCGTATGATCCAGCAATTTCACTTCTGGGTATATATCTAAAATAACTGAAAGCAGGGACTTGAGACCAGCCTGGGCAACAAGTGAGACCTCATCTCTACAAAAATAAAAATAAAAAAATTAGCCAGGCATGATGACGTGAGTCAGTGGTACACCCAGGAGTTCGAGACTACAGTAAGCCAGTATTGCATCACTGCACCCCAACCTGGGTGACAGAGATTCTGTTTAAAAAAAAAAAAAATGGAACAGGGGGACATTTGGGCATATGCTACAGTGTGGATGAATCTTTAAGACATTCTGCTAACTGAGATAGGCCAATAAGGACAAATAATGTGTGATTTCACTTAGGTAAGGTATCGAGAGTTATCAAATTTCTAGAGACAGAAAGTAGAATGGTGGTTGCCAGGGTCTGGGAGAGAGGGAAAATGTGGAGCTAGTGATTAGAGTACAGAGTTTTCGTTCTGCAAGATGAAAAAAGCTCTGGTGGTAAGGGTTGGTCAACAGTGTGAATGCATACATACCACTGAGCCGTACACTTGGTAAAGATGGTTAAGATGGTTAATTTTATGTTATGTATATTTTACCATGATCAAAAATGTTTTTAAAAGAGAGAGAGAGCGAGAGAGAGAGAATGGGGTTTTCAACTCACATTTCCCCATCTGTGCATCTCATGACGGGGTGATTACTGAGAGCTTGATGCCAGTCCCTTAGAAACACAAGGATGACTTGGAAACTTATGTACCAATTCATTTCCTTCAATTTCCCCCATAACGAATAGAACCATACTTCATCAGGAAAATAAGAATAACTTGATTCTGGGCTAGAAGACCAAGGCTGGCCCGCATCCAGACCTGGGAGGAGGAAAGTACTAAAGCAATCAGTCCTATTCTTCCGAGGAAAGATGGCTTTTGCCATTTCTGCCTCACTTGGCACAGTCGGGCTGCGATGCAGTCTTGATTTATGGTTCGGGTTGGTGGGTGGGAGGGGTGGGGGTCAGAATCAAGCTAGAAGCAGAGGGTAGGCTGGGCCCTGTGCTGGAAGGCAGTCTCCAGGGCTGAACTGAAATTTAGACCCCACCCCTGGGGTGGTAGCACCACTGCAAAGACAGCCAACAGCCCTACACACTGGCAGGCTGTAGCCTGAGCTTCCTTGAGGGGAAAGTTCAAATTTAATAAGCACACACTGGACTGACAAGCAGGAGGCTGAGCTGTCAGGCCTCCTGTTACTGCCCTAGAGCTTTGTGGCCTGATGCAAAATGTTCTTAACCTCCAGGTCTTCAGGGTTTGCAGATAATAGACTGTCTCCACTCGAGCTCCATCAGTAAAAATCTCAGAAAGAATTTTCCCTAAAATCTGAGATATGGTTAATTTCTAACAAGAAAAGGAGCCATTGTTTCATCCTAATGAACCCAAGCCACTTTTATTTCCATCACCTCCAATTGCAAAATCTTTTGTAAAGAGTGGGCTATTTCATTTATTTTCTTCCTTTTGTTTGTGATTAAAAGAGTGAAGCCTCTTTGATTCCCTTATGGTCACTTTTAAATTCTCTGTTCTTGTCCTAAATAAGGTTTTGAGAAAGTGCCAGCAGTGAGTGGGCATCTTTCTGAGACTGAGTAAAAGCAAGTTGCTTCCCATGAGAACTGCTTCTTGATCTGCTGTCATTAAGTGCTTCTTACCCACGTGGCCTTATAAGGAACATGCTCATAACGGTGCCAGGCAGGATGTGTGTCATCTGAAAACACAAATAGCAACCTGGAAGACCAAAAATACCCTGACAGGTGGTGAAGAAGGGAACTTTTGAGCCAAGGCAGCATTGGACTTAAAAAAAAAATTAAGATGCTCCTTTTCATAGGTAGCTGGATTCTCAAAACTTGGAAATGTCCTATCTCTGGCCACACAGACCTAGTTACAGATGAGTAGACAGGGTTATTCAGCCAAGAGGACAATCACAACACCAAAAGGAGCTGGGTAAGGGCTGATTTGTATAAATGGACAGCAGAAGTCCAACCTACTGAACTCCAGGGCAGGTACATGTAATAATGACCCTAACTTACAATAGTTTAGTAATTTTAAATTTGAAGAAAATTTCTTGCCACTTTCATTTGTCATTGGCCTCAACTGAGGTAAGATCATGAGTCTTCCATAAGTCTATGAAAACAGTAAAAATCACAGAAAGAATTTTCCCTGAAATTCTACACAAGGCTGACTACTGCTCAGCCTTATGTAGCAGCAACAATACTGGGCAAGGAACTGATATCCTACCACGCATTCCCTAACCATCTCTCTGTCTATCTATGGGGATGGACAAGTCCTTGTGCTTTTCCAGGCCTCAGGTTCTCGTGGAGCAGAGTAGGGTGGGCACGGGCTGGACCATCTGGTCCAAAAGGTTCTTCCAGCTCTAAGGATCTTTGAGGCTCTGACTCATTTGAGACCCTCATCCATGAGGCCTGATACTAATGGTAATTTTAAGTGAGGAAGAGAGTTGGTTGTGGAGAAACACATTAAAGAAGAAGAGTTTCTGTAACCTCAGGAAGAGAATGCTAAGTGCAGGCATAAGTTATGTCTGTCTCGTGTGGCAGTAAATGAGCACCAAACTGGGAGTCAGAAGAACTGGGTTCAAGTGTCCTTTATTGGTCTCCAGCTTCTTCTCTCATACTCTAGGAACCATTCTCCACACAGAAATCAGGTTGACTAAAAATGTAAACTAGGTCGTGTCATCCTGCTGCTTACATCTTCCTGTGGCTTCTGATTACACTTAAATTGCACAGATGTCAGGAGTGTGCTGGTAGATGTTCAACAACAGGCTCCCTTGGAGGAGGCATCTGGGGAGAAGAGCCTTGGTTTGTAGCATTTTGCCCATTTTCATGGTGTAAATACTCTCATGATGGCCAGTTTCAAGCAATTAACTTGACCTTAGTCAGTTCACAGGACTCCTGACAACTTCACAAGTGGCTCTCATGAACTAGAATGAGCCAGACCTAGCTACCCTTTATACTTACAGCTTTTTTCTGTGGTCCTCCTGGCCCAGAGTGAGCTGTCTGCCTTGCCAGTTTCAACTTTGTTTCATGCTGCTCTCTGGTCACGACACTAAAGCCACACTGCCTGTGTGTCCTCAGATATTCCAAGCTTCATCCCACATGAAGACCTTCTCACTTACTGTTTCCTCCACCTGATTATTATTTGTCAATTTGATCTTAACTTTAATATGTTGGAGTACCTTACCTGAGCATCTAATTCTGAAATACAGCCCTGTCCCCCATTACTGTCTCCTCACCCAGTTCATTTCCTTCAAAAACTCTTACCACTTCATTATTTGTCATTCTATTTATTTTCTGTTTTGACATGTAAGGTGCAAGCAAATAGACACTAAGAACAGGGCCTGGCATATAGTATGTTTTCAATAAATGTTTGTTGAAGAGATAAATGATTGATGGGGTGAGAATAAATTAAATTGTAAGATGGAGGTTATTTAAGCATTAAAATAATTCTACAAAAACATGGACCCAAATGTACTGCCCCCAGAAAGAGGACTGGATTTAAAAAATGTGGTACATATAAACAAGGGAATATTATGCAGCCATAAAGGAGGACAAGATTATGGACTTCACAGCAACTTGGATGGGCTTAGAGTTTATAATACTGAGTGATCTATCACAGAAACAAAGAACTGGGTATCACATGTTCTCACTCATAAGCAGACCTTGGACAATTATCATAATACAATAAGAAAGGGATTGGCAATAGTGAGAAACTGCCAGGGGTGGGGGGGACCATAGCTCATCAACAAGTATACCTGCATAATGAATATTTGTCTACCTAACCCTGAAGTGTATCCCACATATTTAAAATAAATAAAAGTTTCCCAAGGAGATTCTAGTGAGCAACCAGGATCGAGAACTTAGTTCAGTCCCTCATTTCACAAACAAAAAACCAAGGTTACTTCAGAATCATAGCAGCGTTAATACGTTGTAAAGTTATCAGCTGATTCCATTTGACACCCCAAAAGCTATCTGATTACCTTATCTTAGGTCTTGGAGATACTGCAACTGCCAGTTCCCCAATACCTCAATTTTACACTTGCAAAAAAAAAAAAAAAAAAAATTCTAAACCATTCTGCAGGTTTATAGAATTGGTTTTAAATATTTTTTTTAAAGTTGAAATAGCTTTATTTTGATGTGGAGATAAATGTACACAGATGTCTTAAGACGAGATCAGGGTCAGTCTTCTTCTGAATGAATGATTTGAAAGCTCTCTGAATCAGGGAGAGGAAGGAGGAAGAAAAAGAAAAGATGCAACTGGTCTTTTCATTTTCCTAAGGGCCTTGTGAAGCAGAAGGATGAATAAAAAAAGGAAGCAGACACTCCCTGAGCAACTTTGCTGCCTTACATGCTCGGTTCTAATCTCAGGATCTACCTAATCGAAGGATCTCGTGGGACATGTCTTATGCCCACCTTTACTAATGAGTAAAACTAGGTTCTAGTAGATAAGCAACTTGCCCCAGGACACACAGCTGGTAAACAGCAGAGCCAGGATTTAATTCTAGATTGACCAAGTTCAAGCTCTGCTTGCCTAGGTGCCTCCTGTGAAGGGAGCAGGTTGGTAAGAGGATCTCTTTCAGGGAAAATTCTCTGAGCAAAGAAATCACATAAAAGGCTGGGTACAATGGCTCACGCCTGTGATCTCAGCACTTTGGGAGGCTAAGGTGAGGGGATCGCTTGAGTCCAGGGGTTTGAGACCAGCCTAGGCAGCATAGTGAGACGTCATCTCTATAAAAATAAGTTTAAAAAAATTAGCTGGGCATGGTGGTGTGTGCTTATAGTCTCAGCTACTCGGGAGGCTGAGGTGGAAGGATAGCCTGAGCCCAGGAGGTTGAGGCTACGGTGAGCCGGAATCATGTCACACTGTACTCCAGCCGAGGCAACAGCGTGAGACCCTAACTAAAAATTTTAAAAATTTTAAAAAGAAATCACATGAGTAATGATGTCACTAATAGAAGATTTTTACTGTGGGATCCTCCATTCTTAGTTCATTGGAATGAAAGAAGAAACACATTTGCATAGTTTGAATCCTTGCAAATGAAACGTCTGATGTGAGCTTCAGAAAAGTGGAGAGAGCACGTTTAGTTGATTACTATATCCAGAAGAAAGACCAGGATTCCTGTAAGAGTTCTGTAGTGATTATTCTGAGCAGGACAAGCTCCTGTTTGGTAGATTCTGTGTGTGTCACAACTGCTGTGGCTTGTTGGAACTAACAGTCTTGGAACAAATGGCTTCCGGGTTTGGGGCTTAGGGTGGGGATATTTATGCAATAGAGGAGAGTGCCAAGGAAGATGGAGTTAATTTCCTTCCAGGGGCTTCTACTTAGGGGTATGGTAGAGGTATAGTCTGTGCAAGGCTATGGAAGGCTTGCCCTGATGGGGCTGAAGACTCCACAGACACAGGGTATAGAGTGTGGTCACGAGAGGTCTTGGGTATAAGCCATGTTCAAGACTAGAACAGTGCTTATTGAACATGCAATGAAAACACTAGAGGATCTTGTTACAACACAGATTTGGACTCAGGAGGTCTAGGAGAGGCCTGGGAATCTCCATTCTAACAAGCTCCCAGGTGATGCTTCTGCTGCCCTGGGGATCGCATGATCAGACATTTTGGCTTACCCTGCTACTCATTTACTTTCAACACCAGTGTGGCCTAGGTGCTTGTTAGACATGCAGAATCTCAGGCTCCTACTAACCTGCATTGCAAAAATATCACCACATGGCTCAAGTACACATTGAAGTTTAGGAAATATTGCTCTAAAAATTGGGGAGTGCCAGTCTTTCCTGAGGTTGCAGTGGGTTGAATGAGAACCCCCAAAGATTAGTTTATATACAAATCCTGGAACCTGTGCATATGACTTTATTTGGAGAAGGGCCTTTGCAAATGTAAGTTAAAAATCTTGGAGTGAAATCGTCTTGGATTATCCGGGTGGGCCCTACATCAAGTGATTTGTTCTTAGCAGAGGTAGTAGAGGGGAGATTTGAGATAGAAGAGAGAAATATACAGACAGAAGAGAAGGAGGCAACATGACCACAGAGGCAGAGATTAGAGTGATGTAGCCACAAGCCTAGGACAGCAAGGATTGCCTACAGCTTCAAGAGCCACCAGAAGCTATTAAGAGGTAAAAAAGGATTCTCCCAGAGAGCCTCTGAGGGATCATGACCCTGCTGACATCTTGATTTTAGATTTTTGGCTTTCGAAATTACAAGAGAATACGTCTCTGCTGTTTGAAGTCACCCAGTTTGTGGTTATTTGTTATGGTGGTTTTAGGAAAACAATATAAGGAGTAAGGGCTACACTCAATCTAGATGAGAGTGTATTGTGAGAAAAGGAGGATGACTGCCTCAGTGTCTGCGACTCAGAGTAAAAGGACTTGTGACACTGCTGAATGGGTTACCTCTGCCAGAGAAATTCAGCTTGGGGAGTGGGGACTGTAAGAAAAAAGGGAAGTAGACAACAGAAGGCTCAGGAGGGAGTGAGGGAAACATGGAAGATGGGTCTTCAGAGGTAGAAGAAAGAGGACAAAAAGCAAACACACACCAGATTTGTTGGGGCCAGAGGCCAAGGGCCAGGGTGGAGTTTCCCAGAGCACATTCCTCTGAGCTGGTCCTGAGACAGACTGAGGGGAATGGCAGAAAAAGAGAACCCCCAGGAGGTCATGGGGGGTCATCATGGAAGGATCCGCAAAAGATCTTCGGGAAGTAGAATACAGGTTGTTAAGAGAGATTAGAGGGAAACTGAAAAAGACAAACTAGGAATAATTGCATTGAAATATGATGAAATGTGCTCTTTTTGATTATTTGAAAATGAGTTGAACTTGTAAATATGCGTAGTGTTACTTATCCTAGAACCAGTGGGCATCAAGTGTGATCATTAAGCATGAAATACCATATATTTGTGATCCTTATGAGTATGGGTTGATGATTAAGCTAAGAGAGCCCATGTGTTCCAAAGGACTAGCTTTTTGACTTACATTAGAATATGCCATACCCAACCCTGAATTGTACCCCACATCTTAAAAAAAAATGCCCAGTTGGTTGTAGAGAGGGTCACTAACCCATATACTTGTGGAATCTTAAGTTGCAGTAGTCCTAAAGCTAATCTCATCTAACTCCCTAACAAACAGGAATACTCTTCCCCAATGGTCCTGACTGAGATGTATCCAGTTTCCCCTGCTTGACTATGTTTTTCTTTTTTAAGTGTGTAGACAGATCACTCGCTGTCTATTTCAGGCAGGACAGTGGCATATAGTAGACTGCAAAGGTCATATTTTAAAATGTGTGCATGTGGCACATATTCTTGTGAACCTAATAGAACTAAAATCTAATAGAATCTTTTTTTTTTTTTTGAGTTAGAGTCTTACTCCCTCACCCACTCACGGCACTCCGGCGTTGACCTGCTGAGTTCAGGTGATCCTTCTGCCTCAGTCTTGCAAGTAGCCAGAACTACAGGTACATCCTACTGTGCCTGGCTAATTTTTGGTTTTATGGTAGAGATGAGGTATTGCCAAGTTGTCTGGGCTGGTCTTGAACCTGAGGGCTCAGGCAATTCACTTGTCTCGACCTTCCAAAGTGCTGGGATTACAGACTGAGCCACCGAGCCCAGCTGTAATAGAATCTCTTACTGGCTCAAAGATTCATTCTCTCCTTTGTTCACCAGCAATGTATTGAGGGTGTACACTGAGTAAAACATGAATGACTAGAGAAAACATGTAGGTGAATTTCTTTTGGCTGCTTAATATCGCTATGACTATAAAACTGGTTAGACATACTCTTGGCTGGTGGTTGAAGAGACAGGCTAAAGTCTTAAGCCTCTGAGGTAGAGTGGCTGGTCTGAGCAACTGCATTTTGAGAAGGTGTAAGCATGCTGGAGGGGCTGACGTTTGTCCAGAGAAAGTGCTAATTTCTGCAGGGAAGGGAGGTATTCTTGAGCTCTTCAAGTGGTTTGAGTATGAATCCAAGACCACTTGAAAAAAAAAATCATTTGCTCCAGCAAATCCATTGGTTTGCCAGAAATTTTCAAATAGGGAATAAAATAGTTATTTGTGAGTGAAATGTGTTCCACACGTATCATCATCCCCTTGCAGCAGCAAGTTAGGGCTATAGGCAGACATCTTAATGTCTGGAAACCTGTAGTCTGCCAGTGAATGCATGATTGAACGCCCAGATCATCCTTCCATTGACCAAGTTGTGTGTCTAACCTAAAAGTGAGAGTGCCTTATGCACTCAATTTGCTATTAGAGTTTGGAGACAAAGGGGGAAAATGCTGTTATATTTATGAATCAAAATAGTAACTTAACATAATGAAGGAATTGGAAATGATGTGGCATTCCTTTGGTGTAATCCATATTTAAGGATGCTGTTTCTGAGGTTCATAGTGGTGAGAAGACACCCAAGTCATCGTCAGAATATGCACAGCTACATGGGGGAGTAGGGCTGGGTGAAATGGAACATCCCTCAGCTTGGAGCTGAGATCCTGGGGACTCCTGAATCTGGCACTTCTTGGCTGGCTTTGGACAAGCTACTAGGTCTTCCTGTACTTCAGTTTTCACATCAGTGAAAGGGGACAGTTCTGCCTTCCTCACTAGATGGGCAGAAGGTGCCAGTGAAACGTTGAACGTGAAAGGGATTGATGTAGAAACCTTAAACCACAACCCAATCCAGCTCAAGGACAAATCTGGTTTGGCTGGCATGGTATTTTAAGAACACACTGAACTTGAAAGCCTTTAGGTGAGACATGCTCCTTTTCTCCCGTAGGCTTTTCTTACAATGGGCCTGATAGTCCAATCTATGTCACCTGCCTGGCTCCTTGGGGCATTCCAATTTGAAAACCCTGTCACCTAAGCACCACAGTATTAGTGAACCTTTTCCTGTGTGGGTGAAGTAGATGCTGTCATTTTAGGGCTATTAGGAAGGCACCATCTATTTTCTTGCTGTCTCTCTTCCCACAAGTCCAGCTTGCTGAGGCCTGTAATTTTTTTGAAAATTTTTTTGCAATTTTCTAGAAAAACAAAAATTTCTATAGAAGGGATAATGATATTTTGAAATTTAGCTATGCTTAATAAATTAGGTAGATAAGTTTAGCAGATAAATTAATTAATTTTTGTTTAAGAGATAGGTTCTCGCTCTGCCATAAAGGCTGGACTGCAGTGGTGCGATCATAGCTCACTGCAGCCTCAAACTCCTGGACTCAAGCGACCCTCCTGTCTCAGTCTCCCAGATAGTTTTATTTATTTATTTATTTATTTTTGAGTCAGTATATCACTTTGTTGCCCAGGTTAGAGTGCAATGGCACGCTCAGGGCCACGGCAGCCTCAACCTGCTGGGCTCAGGCAATTGTCCGGTGTCTGCCTTCCAAGTAGCTGGAACTACAGGCGCACGCCACCATGCCCAGCTAATTTTTTGATTTATTGTAGAGATGAGATCTTGTCAAGTTGTCCAGGCTGGTCTCAAACTCCTGGGATCAGACAACCCTCTTGCCTCTGCCTCCCAAAATGCTGGGATTATGAGCATGAGCTACTGTATCCACCCCGAATAATTTTAAAAAGAATTTTAAGAGCAGTTTCTGATGACAGAACCTGAGACACTGGCCATGTGTGTTGGGGTATTTGTGGATAGGGGAGGGAAGCTCTACCAAGCAGATTGCAAAGCAATAAATGGATGGATGGAGGGAATAATACCTACCTCGTGATATTATTGAGAGAAATAAATGAAGTGATTGTGTAAGAGGGCTTAATATAGTAAGAAAATAGCTACAGTTATTACTGTCTTCCCGGCCGTAAGAATGAACATGCTTTCACTACTAAGTGAACGGGAAGGAGGCTGGTAGGTGATGTGCTCACAGTTCCTCATCCATCCAGGCTTAACTAGGCTAGAAGAGGAAGCCCTTGTGCCCCTGTGTCTGACTGGTTGTCCTCCACACCAAGCACCTGGTTGTCTGGAACAAACTACATGAGGGCCTGAATATTTCATTCTTATCTGGAATCCTTGCTAGATGAAGAAATTGCATAACAGCTGTCAATCATCATTGGCTTGTTAGCCTTTGCCAGTTTGGCAAAAATTAAGGCAATTTTATGGACATCATGAGATCTGCTTTGCACACTGTGTGCTTATAGTAAATTGTGATTTTAAAAATCCACTCTCTATTTTTTAATGCAGTGCTACATCTGAAACAAATTGAAATTGTGCAAACCTAGAAATGATCCTAGTGGTTAGGTGATAGGTGAAATCTGATACCTTCCTATTGAGCTGTTGGAATACACACTTTGGTTCTACCACCTTATACTAGGTGAACTTTTTACAACACTTTTTCCTATTTTCTCTCTCTTTTTTTTTTTTTGAGTTGGAGTCTCACTCTCGCCCAGACTGGAGTGCAGTGGCCGCTCCCGGCCACCGCAGCCTCGACCTGCTGGGCTCCGGCGACCCTTCCGCCTCAGCCTTCCAAGTAGCCGGAATTACAAGCATGCGCTACCACGCCCGGCTGATTTTTGATGTATTGTAGAAATGAGGTCTCGCTGCTCAGGTGGGTCTCAAACCCGCAGGCTCAGGCAATCCACTCACCTCAGCCTCCCAAAGGCGCGGGATTATAGGCTGAGCCACTGAGCCCAGCTCTATTTTCTCTTTTGAGAAAAAGTCTCCAAACAGAAGAAGTAGGAAAGGCAGATAGGCTCAGCCATTATGGATGAAGAAACAGAGATGTTCCTTGCCTTAGATTCCTTGGAAATGGGGAAGAAGCAGCCCTTAAAAGGGGTTTGTGGCCGGGCTCGGCGGCTTACGCCTATAATCCCAGCACTTTGGGAGGCCAAGGTGAGAGTGTTGCCCGAGCTCAAGGGTTCAAGACCAGCCTGGGCAACTTGGTGAGATCTCATCCCTACAATCAATCAAGAAAAATTAGCCAGGCCTGGTGGCACTTGCCTGTAGTTCCAACTTCTTGAAAGGATGAGGTGGAAGGATCGCCTGAGCCCAGCAGGTCATGGTTGCGGTGGTTGTCAGCGCGCCACTGCCCTCCAGCCTGGGTGACAGAGTGAGATTCCAACTCAAAATTTAAAAAAGTGGGGGGAGGTTCATCCAACCTCACATGGCTGGAGAGCTGGGACCTGGAACTAGACTTCCTAGTCTTTCAGAAGTTCATTCTGCTGTAAAGAGGCAGCATGATGGAACAGACAAAGGCTTTGAAAGGAGAGGAAGACTTGACCTCAGGCTGCTCCATTACTAGCTGAGTGATTGGGGCCAAGTCCCCAAACTCCCTGGAACTCTGTCTTCTCATCAGTACCATGTGGGGATTACTGGGGCAGTCACGCTGATGTGAGAGTTGCCATGAAGCTTAATGTGAGTAGAAGCATCTGGCACATCTTCATCCCCCTTTACTGCATGAGAAGAGGTTCCAGGGTATCATGAATCTGCCTGATTACTGACATCGGTATTGTCAGTATGCCCAGCGCTCAGTGAGAGGTTGCTATGTGCCAGACACTGTGCTACAGAGCATAGTATACTTTGTCTCTTGGAATCCTCACTATCTTACAAGGTAATTATCAGCCCCATGGAATTCATGAGAAAAAGCAATATGGAGAGATGAGACGGCTTGAGCAGAGAATATGTTTAAGAAAAAGCTGAGCCCAGATTCAGGGCTTCCCTGCCTCCCTATCCATGGAATCGTAGAACTGAAAGGTACTTTAAGAGACCACAGGCTGTCAACTTCCATGCCTTATAATAAAGATCTTCATTGCAGAAATGTTTCACTAGTAAGTTAAAATACTGAGTGAAACATTTGGATTTTGGTTATAAATTAGAGTGGATTCAAGTTGATTCTTATAATAATTCTATTCTTTTGGCTCTCATTCATTTTGTACTTTGAAATGCTTTCTTGATGGAAGAGAAAGGGATAGAGTATGCTGAGTGGGTTGGAGTTAATTAACAAGTTGCCCTAAATACATTCCGTGTGTCTTATTGACCTGGTAGAAGTAGGGTTATGACCATTAACTGCCTAGACATGGGGCCATACCTGCTGAAAGCAGCAGAGAGAGAATGAGAAGTTCACTCAGAGAAGCCCTGCTGGAGTTGAGACCTGGAGGCTTTAGCCCTTGACTTTGTTCTTTAAGCGAACTGAAAGCATTATAAATTCCATCAACTCATTACTCTGACAAGGCTTAATTGAGCATCTCTTTCTGCAAGAGCAGGTGAGAGAGTGAGTCCTAGAGTTCAACTGATACAGGAGATTGACAGCTAGCATTCTTTCAGTGGGCCAATGTCACACACTTTTGTGGAACATTAGCACCATGAATGGTGAAAGGTGCTGCTTAGAAATAAAAATGGACAATTTCCAACGAGCATTTCTCAACAATGAGAGGGCTTTCTGAACATGATTATTTTCCACTTGGGAGGGGAAGCAGGATCTCAATGAAGGCATAGGGGGGTGTTCAGTACACCTGAAGATAGGATGGTAAAATTGTACTCACAATTTGATATTGATAGATCCCTTATGTGCATGCATTTCAAGGATAATTTACACATTCCAGTTCTTTGAGAGCTGATGAAAATAGTTTCCACAGCACATTCAAGAGTGACAGTTAAGTGCTTAACAATGAGGCAAAATTCTAAAGAGATAATAGGATTTTCAAATATATGTTCATCAGCTTGCTGGAAAGCTAAGCCTGTACAAAATACAGAGCTTGTTCATACAGGCGAAGCAGAATGAAAAGTTGAACAACTACCCAGATAATTTGATGCTGGGAGAGTTTGCCTGGATCATTCAGACCAGCACTTCCCTTCTTGCTGCCCTCCCCATGTCCCTCAGTCCTACCCTCCAACTCCCAGGTACCCCAGCATATTTTTGTATCTGCATTATCTATATACTACTATATCAACCTTTCATTTCACTTTGACTGTGGAGACATAAACATTGGCTACATACATACAGATAAAATACACATAAATGTCCCAAGAGTTTTGGATGGGGGAAGTACACTGATCCAAAGTCTGTCTTCCTCCATCATGTAGTTCTAGCCAGAAGCAATGTAAATAGTGTGTCACTGATTATCAAGCGAATTAACTTGGATATATTAAATCTCCAATCCTGGCCTTGCTTTCCAGGGCTTAAATTATTTGAATGATTGTCAGACCTGACTACAGACATTTTCAGGTATGCAGGCATAGTCCATGTATTTTTAGACCACACAGATGATCCAAATAATTCCAAGTTCAAATGTTTCCTTCTTTACAAATGTTCATCCTTGGATTCTTAGAATATCTGCCTCTTGACTTGGTTTCTCGATCAACTGAGAGCATCTATAAGCAAGAACATCTATTCAGAACTGATCTTGAAAGTAAATACAGGGAGTCAGAATGAAGTGATGGGGATGGGGTGAATTACAAAGAAATAAAATAACTTCTGCTTTCAAGGAGATTACACTCTCATTTTATAGCCAGTTGTTGCCTTATTGCTAAACAGTAGGATGAAAACAATATTCTAATGGGATGGGATGGGATGGTTAATAAACTTGTTGGTATTTACCTATTTGTAAATAAGTCTAATTTTTCAGTTTTCCAATGACATTCAGTAGATCTAGTCATATTGGCCATATAACACAAGTAAAGTGGTATTTGGAAAACTAATTCATTTATCTGATTTCCTCTAGAAAAGCTAATCCCAAGCTGTACATTTTTTTCATGGCTATATATGATGATTCAATGAACTGGATAACTGTTAAACCTCTCAGGTAGGTGTTAGATCTGAGGTAGAATAAGAAAGATTGCAGGGATTTTACTCTGGCCATATTCTTGGCAGATCTGTTGCCCTTGGCTTTGGAGTCATGGAAAGAAAGAGAGGGAGAAAGTGTTGAGAGAAAAGAATAGTGGATTAGGAAAACACTCCTTAGGAGTTTGAATCCACTGGGATGTAGAATTAGATCTGGATTGAGAGGGTCTTTTCTCCCCACTTACTGAAGCTGTGGTAAGAGCTAATAGATGCCACATCTACAGTTATCCCTTGGTTGGCCCCATTAAATGAGCTAAGCAACAACTCAAGCATGCAAAAAGAATTTTATTTGAATTTGAAATGCATCATGTGATTTTTTTTCTACAACAGATCTAGGGTCCTAATTATATTTTCAGGCTACTACTAAGTAAGCTTGTATACCTATTGTATCAGAGGTAAATGCCTGAGGTATGAATTGAGAGACTGGGCAAGGACATCCTCCAGTTAAACTTTGGGAACCAGAGCTAAGTTTTGTTGATGACCTATCCTTCCCAAAGACATTCTGTAGAACTGGTCTTTAGGGCTGCAGTTTCTTCACTGACCATTTCTCTTGCAAATTGTTGGCTTCTGTCTTTTCTCTTGCAGCCTGGTTCTCTGGTTTGAACAAGAACAGATAATCCATAGCTCCTATCTTGCTGATAAACCATAGAAGGAATGCCTGTACAACACCACAAGCCACCGAATAATCACTGTAAAGATGACGCCACCTGACAAGGATGGATGATTTTTATGTAAACTACTGATTAGATGTGCTCCCAAGTAGGTATCGACCAGCTTTCTTTAGTGTTCCAGGCATTTATCTAAGTTTCTTGGGGCAAAAGTCATTCGCAGAAAGTTGCTAGACTCATCTGGATGAAAAGCCAAGTCGTTTTTTTTCTTAATGTTGTCAATACCCTCTCCACTTGATGTCTGCGGGTGGAATCGTCTCAGAACTGTAACCAAGCTGGCTTTCAGCATCACCATGGCAATGTACTTTCCTGCACAGGCACGGGGCCCAAAACCAAATGGCTGAAAATACCTGTAAGGAACCTGTGAAAATGATCAGACAATTAGCCACAGTATTAAAAAGACTAGAGCCACAAGTCTTTTTTGATTGATTCTGAAAATAGTGGTCAGTCAGAGCACTCCATTTTGGGATCTTAGCCACACTGCCCTCTCACTGAAATAAGCCCCTTCTCAATCCTGTTTGATTCACCTCTTGTGACGCAACACAGACAGACCCTATCCCAGAGAGTCCCCAGTTTTGCTTTTCATGTCAATGTGCTGGGGTAAAGCAATGCAAATCATCATATTGCAGCTAGTGTTAGTGTACTCAGCTAGCTCTGTGGAATAGCCACAGATTTACTGCTGTCTTGGAAGTCACCAAGATAAAGATCATTTTTGTGTGACACCATATAACCTGATGAAAATGGACAAATGCAAGCAAAGATGCAGATTCTTGGCCTATTTCTCTAACTATTTAGATCTTTTAACACCTCACTATTTTTAGTTATGCAGAAATAATTGAGGACCTCCTCTATGTGTCTTGTCCACATCGGGACTTACATAGAGCCTGGCACATAATAGATGTTCAGTAAATTTTTGTTGACCAACTGACTAATTTTCATGACATTCTCTGGATTGCCCATGTAGAAACAGGATGAATCAGAGTATTGGAATAATTTTTTTTTTGACAGAGAAAGAAAAGTTTACTTAAAAGTAAATTAGAGAGAGAAAGAGAAGGGAGAGAGAAGATTCACCTCCCCAGGGTGCGGGAGGGGGCCAAAGCCAGGAAGCATGGCGACAGCCATAGCTCAAAGAGCACATGGCCACACCAGAGTCTAGCAAGGCAATGGTCACTGGCTACTTGTGGTTGAGTCCTTTTAACCATTCCTCTTGATGGAGGAAGATCATTAAGGTGATTGGGTGGTGGAATAATTAAAATCATATTCCTATGTCATATGAAAATAGAAAAGAGCGCACTTGGGGGCACTACCTGAATAATTCAGGGGAAAACATCATTGTCTAAAATTTGACATAATGGAAGCAGAATCTCCAGTACACACCAATTCTAGAAAGAGAAAAGGCTGACTCCCTTCTAATTATGGAGTCCTACTTAGAATTGTGCCTACTGCTCATGGGGTCATTTGATGGCTGTTTGCAAGTCACCACTTTGCAAAAATCAAATCTTTTGGTATTGTTTTATTTCCATATGAAGCAGAAGTGAACTTTCCTTTGCTTAGATGGTGCTGTGGCTGAATCTGATGACATGGCAATAAAGTGGCAAGTTTACATGGAAAAACAGGTTGGTTGAGTTAAACAACATTTGCCTCATTTTAGCCAAATTAAGGGCCTGTATTTTTCACATTTTGACTTATTGTGTGACCATCATGCAGATATTTTCCAGAGCTGGAACCCTAGCATCCTTGGCTTGAGGATGAATACGGTAGCCCTGTTCCAAGCTAGGACATACAAGTGTTCCTGCTGAGGCTTCCCCTGGAGGGGAACTAATAAAAAAATGAAATGTGAATGGTGCGAACACAAGGAACCAGGGTGGATTCAACAGTTGACATTTTCAAGAGTGACACACTCAGTTTTAAGGAAAGGCTCTTACATTTTTTGCAAAGTTTTCAAGAGTGAATTCGTTGGGCTTGGGGAAAAACTCGAGTCTATGCATTCTTCCAAGATTCAGGATAATGTTAGTCCCCTTTTTCACTGGATAGCCATCAATGACGTCATCTTCTAAGGCTTTGCGCATAACCAAGTCCACAACAGGCTGATATCGAATGCTCTCATTAATGAAGTTTTCTACCACTTTTAATTTTTGTACATCTTCAATCTTTATGTCTCTTTCACCTGTGGGAACAGATAAAAAGGACAAAGAAGATAATGATTGTTCCAGTATGTGATGGACACTAAAGCTTCAACTTTCCCACAGAACAAGTTTGTTCTTTGTTGAAAAATACTATGTCTATACTTCTAATATACATCTGCAACCAGGGCCAAATATGTTAGGTTTGGTTCACAGAGTGGACAAAAATTCGAATATGAAGTCAATTATCTTATAACCTGGGGGATTTTGTAGAAAACCCTGGATTTCCAGAAAAATCAGAAGACTTGGTAACGCTGGACCCAAATTCCCACATGGCAACATTTGGCTGAAGTTGAGTGGCCAATCCCCTTCAGAAGTTGAGTGGCCAATCCCCTTCAGAAGTTGAGTGGCCAATCCCCTCCCTCTACAGCTCCATATAGGTCACACCCAGTCTGCTTCAAACATGTATCTGCCTGACCTCTGCGGTCTTCAAGTTTTTGTCCTTCCTCTATAAATTGTAGAGGACATTAATTCCCTTTCTTCACTTGTGAGCAAACTGGCACCGTAATCATTCCACAGATGGATGCATAGGTTGCTGTATAGTCAACGTGAGACTATTTAATGCATTTCAATGAAACCTTCTCTCTGGTTACCTGTGTAGTCATCTGCCTATACATGTCACTGATAGTCCCTCTGCATCTCATCAAGAATAACCCGTTGCTATCGAGTAATGAGCACGCCCCTCTACCTACCATAAAAGAATAGGTGCCTCAGATCAGTCTGGGTGAGCTAGGGATGACACCCCCACTGTCTCAGATTGGCCTGACACTAGTCAAAAGGGATTGGATTACTCCCAGACAGAGCGATGCTTCAGAGCATCTTCAAATGGGCTGATACTTTTGCAGAATCAAAATCAGCCCAAGGTCTTGAGGCAGCCCTGTCTCCTGTACAATCAAGCCATTGTGGAAAGGTCTAATTTGGTCAGAATGCCCGCTCTCACAGCCCTTTCTTTTATGTGTTGCTCTTCACATACTCAAGGGCCTAATGGGATGTGTGCATCCAGGGTGGGAAGACAGAAAGGGAGATGATGGGGAAGGTGACCAAGGGCACGCACTAGGAAGTAATTACCACATCTGTGTGTGGCTCACAGGAGGGAGCACAGCCGTATGTGCAAATTCTCTGCTGCTTTTCCATCATTGCAGAGGTCTGATGAAGTGTCAGGGGAACATCAAGAGGCACAAGCAATTTTCTTCTCAAGGAAATGGTACTAAATTTGTATTAAAGGCTTATGATCTCAAAAGTCAGTTTCCCCTTGTTTGCGGAACTCTTTCCTTTTATGGCACCCTCTGAGCTTGTTGACTTAGTTCTCTTATCCCACCAGCCCATGAGCCCCATGAGTGCAGGGATGGTGCTGGCTTGTTTGTGGCTATATCCCTGCCTTGGGCACAGAACCTGATAACCTGATAGGAGGCGCTTGAGAGAACATTCTGGAATTTGGAGCCCAAATGTTATTCTGGCTCCTTGCTCTCTACCTTGCCAGACAATTTCCCACTGATGTGATGCACCTGCAGATCCCTTATCTGATGTATTTAACCATTCTGTAAAATTTCCCCTTATTTTTAAGCAGCACGCAAATGGTTTAAAAAAGATGGTGTCCTTCCACAACCAAAGAATTTTTTCACAGGAATGCATAAAGAGAGTAGAGTCTGTATCATGTGATGTCTCTTCACATCTGTAAGAAATGTGTTCCTAAATCAATTACTCACATGAAGGAAGTTTCAAATAAGGATTTCAGCATTCCCCCATAAAGCAATTCTCAATTCTTACAAAGGTGGTGACGTAAGGAGGAGTGGGGTGGGATGATGCTGAGGCGGAGGCAGAGCAGTGAAGACACAGTGTTGAGGAGGAGCTGAGTGTGACCTGGGGTCCTTCTTGCAGAGGAGGAGGAGAAGGCAGGGAGAAGAAAGGGCCGGTCTCACTGAATTGGAGTGGAGGTAAAAAATACATCACTCTCCTGCCTTTGCTGGCACTCCTTCTGCTGCTGACTAGAACTTCATTTGTGAATTGGCTGCTTGAATCCCAGAAACATTGCTCTAAATGATAGACAAGTCATTTCCCTGGGTGGAGCCACAAAAACCTTTTGTAACTGATAAGGTAGGCAGAACATTAGACATGGTCCCATGTTTTTGTGAGACAGACAAATCCATTCATAGGTATGTGGTTGTATGCACATAGAGAAAGATCTTGAAGGACACACAGCAAACTTGTTAGCAGTGGTTACTACTGGGCGGTAGGGTTGAGTCCAGGGAGGAAAGTGAAGGGACGGAGGGGATGTCACTTTCTGCTTTATATATCTCTCTGATATTTGAATTGTCTTCAATGAGCATGTACAGTATTTGTTATTATAAAACGCTGAAAGAAGTATCTTTTCAACCCATCTGGCATAATCAAAGTGTGACAGAGTGGCTTGTTTATTGTTTTCAGTGGATTTTTAAAAGATTTTGTGTTTGGGCAAACCCTTTGGGTCCCCTCCCACTGCAGGAGCTTTTCTTCCTCTCAATAAATCCTACTTTCAAAGAAAAATAAATAAATAAAATATTTTGTGTTTGACATCAGAATCTTAGGACACAAGGAGCTGACATTCAAAAGGAATTGTTTTTTAAGCTCTATTATTTACTTGATAAATTCTCACCAATAACAGTCTGGATTTCCTTCATTAATGCCTCTTCAACCTGAGGATGCTGTGCAATGAGAAGCAGCATGAAGAACACAGAGATAGACATGGTGTCAGGCGCTGCAATCAGCATTTCCAGTATGCACTGGTTCACATTCTCTTTTGTCAGGTCACCTCGCTTCTGAACAATTGAAAGAAGAGGAAAAAGTGGAAAACTGAATCAAAGTTTCAAAAAATGAGGGGAGGTGACACTCAAGGGTGAACAACCTTAACAAAACGAACTTAAATAAATTACGGTCTCTGTGATTGACTATGAACACTTTATGTGGCAGTCTTCAACTGAAAGATGAGCAATTAAGTCAATTATGTAAATATTTAGTGTCTTTGGTTCCTCCTCTCCTGTTTTCATATTTTGTGTTGTGACACAGAATAGTTTCAATCCGAAAGGTCAGTCTCACTAGAATGTCTAATGGGCTGGGTATTATAGAGCTGCTAGAGAAAATATGTCAGAGCAGAAATATGCAACAATCGCAAAAGAGAATCTTTACACACCACACAAATGGTCATAACATGTGCTGTATGAGAATATGGTTAGTCCATATTATGGTCAGTACCTCAGCCAAAATCAATTCAGTAGCAAAGTCCATACACTCATCCAGCTTCTCCGCTGTAGAAATCCTGCGTCTTTTTTCGTCTATCAGAATGCCTAGAGCATCTTTCAACTCCTTGCTAGAAAAAAAAATCATCAAAATATAGTCTATTCGTATTCAGTTTAGACATCTAGCAAAACAAATTCACTTGCCATTTGTTTAAATAAAACGATCTGCTTTAATTTCATTGAAACTTCTGGTGCTCATGAATAAGTGAATTTCTATGTTATTTCTTCACAAATATCCTTAAATTACATATGCCTTATACTTTGTGTTAGGGTACCAGAGTTAGCTAAGATTTCTAGATGCTGGTAGCAAAATCAAACGACTTCTAGTTGAGGGTTAAGAACCGATACCAAAAGACTAAATCTAACCATGTTTTCCAATTTCTGACTGGGCAGGCGCAGTGTTTAAGTTAAAAACAAAAACCCTGCAATTGCTGTTAGTGGGGGGCACGCACCCTTCAGTTTGCCACAGGAACTTTCATTTCCCGTTGTTTTATATCCTCACAGTCCACTATTATTTGCCTAGCCCAGAAGACTGTTGAGTCTGATATTCATACCTGTAATCCCAGCACTTTGGGAGACTAAGGTGGGAGGATCGCTTGAGGCTAGCGTTCAAGACCAGCCTGGGCAACATGGTAAGACCCCATCTCTACTTAAAAAAGAAAAAAAAAAAAAAACCAAACCCAAAAAACCAGTAAACCCAAGTGACCAAGTATTAGTCTTGATATTTATTCACATGCCTTGTAGTTTCTGCCACATTGTAAACATTAGTATTTGCTGAATAAATACGTGTATGTATTTTGACAGTGTGTTTGAGGGAAGAGTACCTTGGACAAAGGGTCATGTTTTCTCTTTCTGTGTTGCCTGCTTTAGATCTCTATGCCATTCATCTCTTTTAAGAAGAGATCAGACTAGATTACCAATAAGGTCACTTTGAATCTAAATTCTGTTATTCTTGCCTCTGCCCTTAAGTGTATGTGTTCATTTTAAGTATATTGATCTAGGGAAAAATATTCTGATTACATGAAATGTACAATAAATCTTTTTTAAATTTCTAATTTACTTGGTCACCTGTACACTTAAATGTCCTGCTGATTTGTGCATTCACCAAATATTTGTTGAGCATCTCCTACAGATATTCATTCAGTTGGTGGGGTGTGATACCTCCTTCCTAGGAGGCTAAGAATGCTCATAGCATTCCTACCTGAGCAATTGCCCCCAAATGCTTTGGGAGGCATTGGAATAGCCCTACATTCTCAATTCTTAGAGAGTTCCTTGATGGAACTGGAGCCATTACTGAGCATTTACTTCCTCCCTGGGCTAGAATCCAAGGTTTTGCATGAGCCGACTATGAACGCCCACTGGGATCCCTTCTATTCAAGTGAAAAGTTGATCTTATAAAAATGTATGCATCTGAATGTATATGCCCTTCAAAACTGGGAGAATTGAGTTCAATGACAGTTTTCAGGAAATAGGAAGTCTCTGACTTGCAAACACATATTACAAGAAGGCATCTGTGAGTCTGTTGTTTGGAACTCTGAATACTTTTTGCACCAGGACAATGGTGGATAGGTTATCAGTCTAGCCTACAGACATCTATATAAGGTATTATTTGACTGGAAAAGTCTTCAACTTTCACAGTAAAAAGTAGAAATCAATACTGCTGTAATATTTGAAATTAAAAGAGTCAAACATATAAAATTGAATAGAGGTAGAGGTAGATTCTCAGTATCCTTCCCATAATTTTAAAAAATGTATTATCATTGTTGTAATGGCATGTTGGAGGAGGTTAAAAGAGTTTTCTAGATCTTTATTACTCTTGGACTTAGGGAATATAAACTAATGCACTAGCCATATGTTACATATAGAGTGAATTCTGTTGGGCCAATTTCTATAGAGACTTAAGAGAAACCATTATAAAATATAATGCAATAAATTTCTATGGACCTGCTGACCAAGACCAAGGTTCAACTAATGACCAAGAACTATATGATTATGTTATTTAGACCTCTACCACCACCACCAAATCTGATCACCATGAAGACACAAGTCCTTCATTTAATTGATTCAAGTCACGATAAGCTCTGGTGGAAAGGAAATGAAATATACAAAGAACCAAGTGTCTACAACATTCACCTCATACTCATCAACCATGGGAGAATATATAAAGCAACATCAAGTTGTCTTCCTCTTTAGAAACTAATATGATTGAACTTTAAATCCTCAAATAGAATAAAGATGGGTCTTCAGACAAGTTTGGGAACTTTTTTTTTTTAGAGTTGGAGTCTCACTCTGTTGCCCAGACTGGAGTGCAGTGGCCGCTCCTGGCCACCGCAGCCTCGACCTGCTGGGCTCCGGCGATCCTTCCCCCTCAGCCTTCCAAGTAGCCGGAATTACAGGCATGTGCTACCACGCCCGGCTGATTTTTTGATTTATTGTAGAGATGAGGTCTTGCTGCCCAGGCAGGTCTCGAACCCGCAGGCTCAGGCAATCCACTCACCTCAGCCTCCCAAAGGCGTGGGATTACAGGCTGAGCCACCGAGCCCGGCTAGTTTGGGAACTTTTTGAGTTGGAGTTTCACTCTGTCGCCCAGACTGGAGTGCAGTGGCCGCTCCTGGCCACCGCAGCCTCGACCTGCTGGGCTCCGGCGATCCTTCCACCTCAGCCTTCCAAGTAGCTGGAATTACAGGCGCGCGCTACCACGCCCGGCTAATTTTTTTTTATTTATTGTAGAGATGAGGTATCGCCTGCCCAGGCGGGTCTCGAACCCGCGGGCTCAGGCAATCCACTCACCTCAGCCTCCAAAAGGCACGGGATTACAGACTGAGCCACCGAGCCCGGCAGTTTGGGAACTTTTAAAGAAGGAGAACTTAAGATGGTCAGGGACATCTGAGTAAGATATAAACATATGGAAGGGACAACTAACACATTTAGTCCCCATTAGGTGCCATGCTCTATGCTTGCTTACATGACCTCATGAGCCTAAACCTCTATTCCAGAAAGTATGTTATGTTTTATTTTAATTAACTTCTCAAGACCATTTAGTTACTAAATGGTAGAGACGGGATACGCAGCAGGACTGTCTGCCTCTGGATCCCATGGGCTTTCCGCTGGAAGTGAGAGGTAGCAGTGTTTAGTGATGAGTTACTAACGAACACTTTAAAAACCCATGGATTCATCTGTAGGCCATTGTGCATTTGTCCAATTTTTCTACTGGACTAGTTGAAAACCAAGACAAAGCCATTTAATGACAGTTTCAGGGCACTCAAAACACAAGATCTATAACTAAAACCAACAAGAACAACAATAAAAACCACACATTTTATTGCCATTTATTATACTCAATATGAAAAAATTCTTTTGAGACTACTGTCAATTCTTACAAGTTGAATTATGTTAAATTCATTCAGAAACAATACAACTATAAATTAATTCTGTATTTCCAGTTTCTCTGTTAAGCAAAGAGAGTTTTGGAAGATATTAATGATAGGATTCATTAACCTTTCTCTTCAACTCAAAATATACTACAGTGTCCTAGTTCTAGAGATGAATGTCTTAGACCACACACTCAGTCCTTGTGCTAATAAGCTCCCAGGCCAAAGCCTTCTTTACTCTTTGGTCTGGCCAAATGCCTTCAAATTGCTATGAGAACTATTTCATCAGCAACTTAATAAACAGCTCCCTTGTGGGATCTAGAGAGGAGAAAACTTACTGAGGAGGCCAACAAAAAGAGCAAAGACACGAGGAAAAAAACCCCAACCAATTGTACTCATAAATCTTCCAAAGTTATGTTACTTACACAGACTTTTCATACTTTTTGTAGAGCCAAGAAATCTTAAAGAAGATGTCTGGTTTGAAAAGGAGAGCTTGCCACGCATCAAAATAACCCTGGATTTTAACCACAATAGCTTTTTCTGGGGAAAAAAAAAAAGAACAGAGCTGTTGAACAAAATGTGAGCTTAAGAAAAATCCCCGGAGCAGAGAACATTCCCAGTAGATTCTCCTACCAGCCTGGGGTTCTAAGCTGGCCAAGGTTTTACTTTCAGTAGAATGTTTTAGGCACGTGAATGCCACCAGACAAATTGAGTACTAATTTATTCTGCTTGACATCGAAACTGTTGAGTTAACCAGGGAGTTGCCAGCTTTCAAGTTTGTGTTGAGACACTGCTTAGAATCTCACATACCCCCCTTAGGCAGAGCCTCCAACTCCCCTGTTTTTTTGGACAAGGTAATTATGTTATGGCCTTGACTCGGCACCTGGGGGAGCAAAAAGTACAGCCTGCGCAGTAACTGACAGCCACACATGAACTGCATTTGGTGTTGGTAAGCAGGGCATTCATGGACAATCTACTTAGATTGTACACCTAATTAGTGGCTCCTAACCATGTGCTCACTTCATAGTGCTTTCTTCATTTTTTCCCGTAGTACTCATCACATAGCTTTCATATTTATTTCTATTCAGTCCAGAACGTAGAATTCATCTTAGTTTCTTCAGTGCCCTGTCCTGAGCCTCATGCACAGTTGGCTTTTAATGAATGCCCTTTAGTTAAACAGAATACTGGCTGAGCATGGTACCCTAGCACTTTGGGAGACCAAGGTAGGAGGATCGCTTGAGGCCAGGAGTTTGAGACTAGCCTGGGCAACATAGCGAAACCCCCGACTCTACAAAAAATTTAAAAAGTAGCCAGGTGTGGTAGTGCATGCCTGTAGTCACAACTTCTTGGGAGGCTAAGGCAGGAGGATAACTTGAGCCCAGGTGTTCGAGGCTGCTGTGAGCTATAATTGCACCGCTGTGCTCCAGCCTGGGTGACAGAGCTCCTGTCTCTAATAAAAACAAAGCAAAGCAAAACAAAAACCAGAATACTAGAGAGGAAAAAAAAACATTTTTTCAAATTATGCCAGGTCAATATGCAAAAAGGAAGAGAACTGACATTTATTTTCAACTGTTAAATACCAGTCATCATGTTAGGTGCTTTGTGAAAGAGATTTGTAATTTAATCCTCTTGCAAAAGAGTGGTGGTGTCATCATTTTGCAGTTGAAGAGACCGCAATTCACAGAAATCAAGAAACTTGCCCAACAACATCCAGTCAGTGTGGCAGGCAGGGCCTTAGACCCTGTCTGACCTCAGGGTGATGTCGTTTTCTCTTTGTTACACTGGGTACCTTAGGAACTTTGGGAGTTTAACCAGGACCCTGTGAAAAAAGAAATCAGCATAACTCTGTGTGGGTTATGCGGGTTCTCCAGCATCAAAGTCTGGATCCTTAAAGCAATAGAGAGATTTACAATTCAAGGCTGGGGGGGGGGGACCAAGAAGCCCAGACTTGTGAAATATGTGACTGTCAACTTTAGAAATGATGTCTGTAGAACAGGCACACGGGGGGAGTGGAGTCCCTGTCTGCAAGAAGATCGGGCAAGAGAGTGACTAGAAATTCAAGTGCATGGGGCCTCCCATCCAAATGGCAATCCGATGAAGTTTCCACAGCTCTTGTAAGGAGTAGTTAGAGGAGGGAAGATGAGGCAATGAGAGCTGGACAGGAGAAAGTGAGGGCTTACAGCTTGTCTATTTGTCCAAATGCTCACCTGGTTCTGGCGAGTGTTAAAAGGGTGCATGGTTCCCCTGCCTGGAGTATTCTTCCCTCAGAACTGTGCATGGCTTGTGGCCTGACTTCCTTCAAGCTAAGTTCAAATGTCTTCTCCATAGAGGCCTTTTCTGATCACCCTCTCCATGGCATCCATGCCTACTCCTAAGTGACTCCCTTCTTCACTTTCTGTCCTCTTACCCTGCTTTGTTTTTTTCTTCAAGGCAGTTATTATTGTCTAATATATTTTTAAATATTGACTTATTCTCATATCCACATCCCCCACTGGAATGTGAGTTCTCTGAAAGCAAGAACTTTCTCTGTCCTGTTCACTGCTCTATCCTCAGAACCTAAAACAAATAGTGATTAGCATAAAATAGGCAATCAATAAATATTTGATGAATGCATGTATGACTCAACATGCATTCAGGAAAAATAACATTAAACTGGGCATACTTAATGTCAATAGTAGAAAAAAATTAATGTAAATGATTAATGCTTTCTAAATTGATACATAATATACACACAAATTTAGGGGATACATGTGATATTTTGATACATTCATATAATGAATGATAATTAAGTCAGGGTAATTGGGATATTCCTCACCTTAAACATTTATCTTCTCTTTATGCTGGGAACATTCAAATTATTCTCTACTAGCTATTTTGAAATATACAATAGATTATTGTTTTCTATAGTCACTTTACTGATTTAAGACCTGAAGGTTAGGTCTTATTTGTTCTATCTGCCTGTATTTTTGTTCACTTCTCTTCATCCTCCCTCCTTCTCCTACCCTTCCTGGTCTCTGGTAACCACCAAACTACTCCTATGAGTAATGTTTGGGTTTTTTGGTGGTGGTAGAGTTATGTGCACATTTTAATATTCATTTCTGCATCATAGGGAGGAGAGTAGATTTTGAGTGAGAGATCTTGTTAGGATCGTTAGAAATATTAAGTGGCAAACATATACATAAAGCAATTTCTTAATACTGCTTGACACATAGGAGATACTGCACTAAAGCGAGCTATCACCATTATTTCCATCGACAACAGTGGCATTATTGTGATTTTTATTATATAAACCGTCAAAGTTTTTATCTTTAGTAGCTCTGAAGGAGGGGTGTATATGTGTGTATATATCATACCCTAAAGAATGGTTGGAAATGGCAAATATATCAGCTTGATTGGTGGTAGGATAGGTTATGACCAAATGAACTGATCACATTTTCTAAGCTTCAACTGTGGGTAGAATCCAATTTCCTAGAGAAAAAAGGAGAGATCCAAAAGAAATAGAAGGTGGCCCCTGCATTATGGAAATTTATAAGTGAATAAAGCAGAAATACTAGAGAAAAAAACTTAGGGACGTTTAGAAATGTTTAAACATGAGCAATATACAAAATGGCATGTGTTGACTTTAGTCTGCTATCTCGCCCAGCCCCTTGTTCAATAAAGGGCAGAATGTCTAATCATGAGAATGAAAATCTCAGTACCGTCCAAGGGGATCCTCAAGAAGAGCATGTTAGAGGTGTCCAGCATGATGCATCGCATGAGGGTCAACACGTCCACGAAGCCTGATGGATCAGTCACCTCCTCCAACCTGTCCAGATGTTTTTTTAAGGATTCCACACAGATTGCCATCATCTGAACAAGGCCAGGGCCTGACAAAGCTGCAGGGTACACATTAGAGAATCAGCCATCACGGAATCCAGGGCACAGACACACACAATCAGGCTATTTTGGTTTTAATGTCGGAGCTTAATTGTCCACGATTTTTAATTTAATAATATGGGGGAAATTTTCATATTTTTAATGCTTTTGTGTGTTCTCCTAATTTTCTATAAGTATGTACTACCTTTATGTTTAAGAATGAATGAATGAGTAGATGAAAGAATAAATGTTATTTTAGATAAACTAAAAAATTAAACTTTTGTCATGCTCTGGCAAGTCATTTGTGAGATTGCAATTGAAGCTTTTAGTACTTGTGTTCATAAATCACAAATCTGGAATTTTTCATGTTTATTGTATATATTTCCCTCTAAAGATGGCTTGGATTTGGCCAGGGTCATATTTATTTTATATTTTAACAAATGGCAGGATATTACTAAGAGACTATTCAAATTGGATCCTAACTATTTGACCTAAGGTGTTTTCTGTTTAATTGTAGATTATATGTGTAAAGTGCAAGTTTTAGAAATCACCAAAATGTCCTCATACACCTGAGTTAAATGATAAGTAAAATAAAACATTCCTATGGAATCTTAGAGTATTATTTCATTTGTTATTCACAATAGCTCTAGAGTGAAAGTTTTATAATATTTATCACCCTCTGTGGATAAGAGAACTGAAGTTCATTAAGGCGAAGCAACTTGCCCAACTTGTAGCTAGTTGCAGTGCTGGGAGTTGAACCGATCACCTATAACACTAAGTTTGATATTTTTTCCATTATTTCATTCTGCAGTTTTGTAAAGCATAGGGAGATTGAGCTGCCCAATATGAGTGGTAGACAAAATAATAGCTCCCTAAAGATATCTGGGTCCTAATCCCCAGAGCCTATTAATATATTACCTTACATGAGAAAAGAGTCTTCACAGAGATAATTAAGGTGGAGGACTTTGTGATGAGATTGTTGTGGGTTGTCTGGGTGGGATCAACACAATCATGAGTCTTAAAAGCAAGGAAGCTTTCTCAGCTGAAGTCAAAGTCAAAAAGAGATGTGAGATAGAAGAAGGGTCAGAGAGACGTGCTGTAAAAAGGACTTAACCCACTGTGGCTGGCTTTGAAGCTGGAGGAAATGGCCACAAGCCAAGGAATGTAGGTGGACCATAGAAGATAGAAAAAGCAAGGAAAGAGATTTTCCCAAGAGCCTCCAGAAAGGAACATAGCCTTGCTGATGCCTTGATTTTAGTTCATGTCCGAACTATAAGACGATAAGCGTGTTATGTTAAGCCACTTAGTTTATGGTAACTTGTTACGGCAGCAATAGGGTCAATAGAATTGGGGTCTACATGAAGAGTTGTGCTGAGTCTTGGTGAAGGGCAGCTCTGCAGAGTGGGTTCAACATTCAGTGGGCACAGGCACCAGTATAGCTCGCCCTGTCTTAGCTGCCACGTGGAAAGTGGCTAGGTTCTCTGCACAGGCTGGTTGGAGGGAAGAACATGGATGGAGAGGGCCAGACCTAAAACCATCTAGCCCCAGATTCCATCACTGACAAGGCTTCCAGGACATGATTATCTTTCTTGAGGCTTGATGCAAACTAATGTCAAGAGTTTGCCATGTATACCCCCAGCAGCTTCATTTCCAGCATGATATGGTAATGGGGGAAATCCTTGGCTGGAGTTGGGTCTTGGCTCAGCCATTGCTTACTATGTTGTCTGGGTGAAAACTACAACCTCTCTGAGATTTTATTTTCTCAATTATACAACTCAGAGTATATATGAGACTGTTCTGCTCAGCTCTAAAATTCTCCAATTTCATTTACACACCGCTTTCTGCTAAAACATCCAGGCTGTCAAAGATTTAGCAAACATACTGTTTGACCATGTTGAAGTCACAAATATGACTGACACACTACATTCTTAATTGAAATGACACTAACTGTACAGCCCTCATCTCTTTTTTACATCCATGAAATTGCTTTGCACATCAACAGGGAGAAAACAATTTGTTGTGATGGAAAAAATGGAGGTTCTGGGCTTGTATCCTAGGCCACTGTTTCCTAATGTTGAGACCTTGGGCAAGTTACTTAACCTCTTTATGCCTTAGTTTTCTCATCTGTAACAGTGTTAGCCACATGGGGTTACTGTGGGGTAAAAATATCAAGTGCTCAGAACAGTGTCTGCTATAGAGTAAAAGTATAATGATGTTAGCCCTTTCTCCTATTATCATCATTTCAAAAGTGTGATGCAGTAAAATATAAAATACAATTTCAAAAAAAGACACACTTGTAACCAGAAAAAATAAGGTAGCCGGGAACCTGCTTACCTTTCATAAAGAAAGGTCGAGTTACTTTCCAGAGGTCTGTATTGTTGTTAAATATGATGCCGTTCTCATGCATACCAATGCACTGCAACCCAAGTTTGCTGCCGAATCGGGAGACATAGTGACTGTGCTTCATTATGTGGAACATACTTGAGGACCTGAAAAGAAAGCAAACTTTGGTGTTAATTCTTAAAAGTCAGAAGAACTCATAATGATGCATTTTGACTATGAGGTGGCTCTCTTGACAAATGCATGTTGATCCAAATGCAGTGCATGATTTCTAGTATTCAGGTTTAAGAAGTGCTTCTGTCAGCATGAGAGTATCCTGTTTCAGTGAATCATTTCTGCCTACTAACTCTCTGATGAACATCATAAAAGATAAATACACACACACACACACACACATACACATACACATCATTCCTTTTAATCTTTTTTCTCTAATTTCAAGTCACCACAATACTACCCACTAGTGGAGTCACAGCCATAGACTGTTAAGAAGCTGCATAACACCAGAGTCAGGAAAGCCTTCAGCCTCCCAGGAACTGTCCAGCTCCACTCCAGACAGTGCCATCCTCTGCAAAAGTAAGACACAGAACTGGAATTTTTGGAATTACTGAAGTTTTGCTTTATTAGTTTGGAATCGGCCATTTTTCTTAGTATCACCCAACTCCAGTCTGTAATCAGGCCTGGCCCCTGATCTGTATCAGTCTGGGGCAGTATCAGTCTGGGCTTAAAGATCTCCGTGGGCACTTCTTCTGGTCCTGGGCCTGGCTGGGCTGGCATGGAAGGTTTCCTGTGGTGGTAAGAGACTCTATCTTACGGCTCTGTGTTCCATCATGACTCATCAAGGTGCTCTCTCATGATGTAAAATGAGTCATTAGTGCCATTTGCATGATGTTCAAAAGCGCAAATTCAGGATAGCATATACCAAGTCATTGTTATTTTCTTAATTTCAGATAATGTTTTTTTCATTAATTTTGATGGACTTGATATTTACAATTATACAGATTTGTATATATTTACTAAAACTTTGGTCCTTCCTCCCTACTTCTCCTGGAAATTTTGTTTCTTCACTGTAAATTCTCCTGTGGAGGTTTTCAGAACACACAACCCTCAAAGACTGGAGTGGCTACGATTGTATAAGCAGCTGGTTCTCAAACCAGGCTGGAGAGACTGTCCTGCCTTTTGTTCCTCCCTCTCAAAGTTGACACTTGGCACCTAAAAGATGCCTTTGCCTTAGTGAGGCTGTTCAGTTAACACCGGCTAAAGCACACTCCCAGAGAAGACTCTGGGCCAGACGAATACTGCTCTGGCTGAGTGGATTAGGCTATGGGCAATACTAATCAGACTCTCATTTGTGATGTGTTCCACAGTCTGACTTAAACTTTAAAAGCAAGCCCCTGAAATAATGATTGTGCCAAAAAATAGGAACAGAATTATTATTATATGTTATTTATTTACTTGATATTTATTTTAGGACAAACCCCATTTTCAAATTAAAACACTATCTGTTAAGTCAAATATTCTCTTGATTTGTCAAGAGATAATATTCGTCACATAATCTTAAGTTTGGACAAGCTTTTCTCTTCCTAGCACAAAAACAAAAACAAAAATCCGGATACTTCAACTGGAATTCCAGGGAATTAATCTGACTGACAGTTCAAATCTTGTCCTATATAGAAAAATCACGCTATAGGAAGGACTGAAATTCTTACTTATTAAAATATTTGAAAACTCTAGCTTTTCTTGCCTTCTCCTACCTAATTCTATAATTAAGACAGAAAGTAAGTACTTTATATATTCTTTGTTCGCAAACTTGTATCTAAAAATTGTAAGTATTTAGAGAATAAACAGAACACTATTTTCTGTTCTGACCCCTAGGGCTTTAGTAGACCGAGTTGATCATATTGGCTTGTCCATTTCGATTAAGGAATGCTTATTAATTTGAATACGAGAGTAAGAAATGCCAAACATACACCCAACTAAATGTTTGCTAGTCAATAAGAAATAACTTTTAAAATTCATGTGTCCCTTAGGGGGCGCCAACATCTCAGCTATTTTGAGTCTGAGGCTCAGACATGACAAGGGACACAACCAATCAGACAGAAGTGATACAGCAACGGAAGTACGATGGGCCACCGAAGAGCAACTTAAAACAAGATCACGCATCAAAATTAGGCTGGATTTATCTAACCAGAATAAATCAGGAAAGTAAATAAGAGAAGGTTGTTGAACAATTAGGCACCTCTGTCCGGAGCCCCTCCACACAGTCAGGCCAGCCTGCAGCATTGTTGGAAGGAAATGTTACGCGGACTGTTGGGGAGATTGAGGATTTCCTGCCACTGAGGAGAGACCAACAGAGTCCCCAAGCTCAGAAGGGACAGTAGGCAGTATAAGGTGTCTGGACACTAGGGCCATTACTCCTTTTTAAACATGACTGAAGTCAAAAGACATCTCCAAAGATGGCAAAGCTACATTGTCTATTCAAAATGAAAAGCAGCCAGGAAGTAAGCTCTTAGGTGGTAAGGAGGAAGCCACCTCACTTGTAACTTAAACTTCTCACCCACCTGTGGCCAGGTTCAACAGTGATAAGCGCTGGAAATATGGGGGAGGCCATTCATGGAATAATTGGTGCCAAACACTTAAAAACACTTGCCTTGTGAGGACCTATTCTGTGCTCGAGACTCATGTTCCATCAATCCTATCACCTTTCACGGTCCTTTGCCCCTCTAATGATTTTACTTATCCAGCTTAAGTTATAGGTAACTGCAAGAGATAGTCTTTATTACAGAGAGACCTGACTGTAACCACCCAAACCAAGTGATCAAATTTAGCATTACTGCCAGTGGGACAATCTGTTATTCGTCTCCTGATGTGAGGAGACATGAAGTGCCTAGTACTACTGATAAAGTGTTACTGCAAAAATGTATAACCCCAATTTAACAGAGCCTTTGGACCGAATTTTCAGTTTATCAGAAATATAGGAAATAGAGGAATATATTAGATGACTCCATGATGAAACAAATAAAGAAATCCAGTGTGGGATATCTTATATGATTATCTAGCCTGGTCTCTTCAAAAAGTCAGTGTCATAGGAGGAAAAGCAGCGGGACTGCTCTTTCAATTTTCCTGTTTATTTGAAAATATTCTTAATAGAATGTTGGAGCCGGGCTTGGTGGCTCAGCCCGTAATCCCAGAGCTTTGGGAGGCTCAGGTGAGTGGATTGTCTGAGCCCGCGGGTTCGATACCCGCCTGGGCAACTTGGCGGGACCTCATCTCTACAATAAATCAAAAATTAGCCGGGCGTGGTAGCGCGCGCCTGTAGTTCCAGCTACTCGGAAGGCTGAGGCAGAAGGATCGCAGAAGCCCAGCAGGTCGTGGCTGCGGTGGCCGGGAGCAGCCACTGCACTGCAGTCTGGGTGACAGAGTGAGACTCCAACTCAAAAAAAAAGAATGTTGGAAAACATTTTTATTGCCAATAATTAAAATTAAAATATCCTTCCTTGCATCCTCAACTCCATTGACCCTCTCCTTGCTTTGTCGTGGTAGTCTGATAAAGCCTCAACTCCAGCTAAGTCAAACTCTTAGCTGATTGCGTGCTTGCACTTGGCAGCTGGATTGGGCTAGGAAAAAAAACAGGTATACATGTGCACATGTGTGTATGCATGCATGTGCTTACGGTGCATGCGCATACACACACACACACACACACACACACACACACACACACACACACACACACACACACTTACTGACAGGTCTCAGTTAAATTCAAGTGGGCCCTAAGTGCAGCTGGCAATTCTACTATATTTCTCTAGTCCATTCACTCTCTCGCTCTTCTAGATGACAGTTATATCCTCCCCACTCAGTATCAGTTGAAGACTTTATTTCCTATTTTCCTGAGAAAATAGAAGCAACTATAATACAAGAGAATCTCCACAAGCCACAGCTACTAAAATCTGTGCCCATCTATTCAACCTTCCTTCGTGTTACCATGGATGAGCTTTCATGTCTGTTCAAGGCCAATCCGTCTACTTGTCCCTGGGGACGCCTTCATGTCTCACCTGCAACATCCCTTCCTTCTCCTCCATCAGCAATTTTTCTCTGTACTTGATTGTCCCCCCACAACTCACATGCTGTACTTTCTCCTATCTTAAAAGTCAAACTCCTTTGCCAGCACGTCTCTTTCAACCACTTTCCCATTTTCTACCTCCTTTATGGCAAACTCCCTGGATGAGTCCTCTACACTTGCTGCTTCTGAGTCTTCCTCCCATTCTCTTCTCTGATCAGACTTTTGCCCCCACCACTCCATTGAAACAGCTTTTTGTTAAAGTCAGCCGTGACCTTCCTGCTTCTAAATGTAGTACCCAAATCTCCATGCATTCACGTGGCCCATCAGCAGTATTTGACATGGTTCACAATGTCCTCCCTGATATGCATTCTTCACCTAGCTTTCAGACTCCCACACTCCTGGTTTTCCCTTTTCTGTCTGGTTGCTCCTTCTCTGTTTCCATTGCTAGTTTCTGACCCTTTTACACTGAAGGGTGTCAAGGCTCAGTCCTCCTTACTCATCGTCCCACTCGGATGTCTATTAGGCCTGTCAAATCTAGCATGTCTGAAATAGAATCCTGGCCCCTCTCTTTCCTATGCCTGCTCCACCTATCTTAGGACACACTGTGTCCTTTTCTTCCAGGTGTTCAGGGCAAAACTGGGCAGCACCTTGACTATTTTTTTTCTCTGACACTCAACATCCAATCTGTCAGGAAGTTTGTCGGTTTTGCCTTTAAAATATGCCCAGAATTTGCCTTTAAAATATCACCTTATCTCTTATCACCACTACTGCCACCCCTGGACCAGCCACCATAATCTCTGGCTTAACTGTTCCCTCTACCTCCGTCCCTTTTCCCCTTACGGCTGTTCTCAATAGACAGCCAGAGTGATTCCACCGAAACACGAATGAGACAGATGTGCCACTCTCTGCTCAAACTCTTCAATGACTTCCTAACGAATGCAGGGTAAAAGCCAGAGTTGTTACAGTGGCCTGTGTTTGGTACCCTATTACCGCTCTAATCTCATCTCCACCATTCTTCCGCTCAATCACCCTGGTAACCTTAAACATTTCAGAAAGTCGCCCATCTCAGGACCTTTGCCCTTGCTGTTCCTTCTGTCTACGGTGCTTTCCCTCTAGAACTCTGCAGGACTCATGTCCTTACTTCCTTTAGATCTTTATTTAAATGCTATCTTCTCAATGAGGCCTGCCTGAACCAACTATTTACAATTGCATCCCTAACCCTACAACTGGCCCTCCCCATTCCCCTTCTCTATTTTTTTCCCTATATGTAACACACATCTACCTGATAATATTGTGACCAACTATCCCAGTTTGCCCAGGACTGTCTCAGTTTCAACACTGAAAGTCCCAGGCAAACTGAGGCAGTTCGTCAACCCACTGATACACTATTTATTTTACTTGTTTGTTGTTATTGATACGGTTAACAATATATTGCTCCACGAGGGTAGGGAATTTAGGCTGATTTGGTCATTGCTGTATTTCCAGAGCTCAGAACAATACCTAGCATACATAGTAAGTTCTCAATAAATATTTGTTTAATGAATGAATGGAGAGCCAATAATGACTATTATAAATTAGAATCATCCAGTGCTTATCATAAATTCTCAATAAATGTATGTTCAAAGGATAAATCCCCTGTACAAATATAACTCTAATTAGTATGTTAATCGCTAATAGGCATGCAAATATAACCCTGATTAGTATGCTAATTGCTAATTCTCCTTTAAGGATGCTACTTAAATTCTTTTTATTTTTTTGTTTTCATGGCAAAAACAAATCTATATACATACAGTGGACATATAGTGCCCTATGCAGCATTTGCAGCCACTCCTTAACTTGGATCATGCCTGCCTGGGTAGCTTCCAGGGAAACTGTGCACACGTTGTCTACAGTGGGCCAGATGGACTTCACTCAGAGCCCCCAAGTGGCTCAGACAGCGACTCACCTGCACTCAGGCCTGGCTTCCTCCCCTGAAGTTCTCCAGCCCCCACCACTTTGGGACAAGGCTTGTTGGAAAAGTTCGACCATAATTTCTGCACAGTTATAATGACTACAGACTTCAAACTTTTCAAAAGAAAAATAAATCTGGCAAACTATTCAAATAAAAATAAAAAGCTTTCCGAGGTCCAATGGGGTCTTTTCAAGAGGTACGGGTAGTGCTGGAAGGGACCTGAAGAGCTGAAGAGCAGGCAAGGAAAGGAGATGGGGACAAACATGTCCTATTCCCGCGGGGAGCTCAGCCTTTAACAACAAAACTGAGCTGCCCTGAGGCAATTAAGGAGAACACAAAGACTCCACAAGTGAAAAGCCTGAGAGGACAGGACAAGGAGAGAACTGGGAGAGCTGGGGGAGGGGTGGGTGGGTTGTGTCTGCGTCTCAGTGTGCACCAGAGGCACAGCGTGAACCAGAGGCCGACTGTACCTGATTTGGTCAGGGGCCTTCAAGTCACTTTCCTAATTAAGACAAGCAGAGTGGTCAGATGCCCCCCGACTGTGACAAGGATACTACCTCAGGAATTGTCTTTGGCATTCAGGGAATTTATCTGATGACCTGAGAATCTAGTATCTGAAAGTGAATTTTGTCCTGGTATTCTGGTCCTTTCTCAAATCTATCATTCTCTACCTCAATTCTAGTCTGATACCACTGCCATCTTAGCTAGACTCAAAGGTCATACAGTAAGACACAACCGCTCCAGCCCTGCTTAGCTATCTCCCCAGCCAGATAGAAGCCCTCTTGCCCCTGAAGCCTCTTCCTCCTCCCCTTTCTCTAGGTGGGAGGCTCTCAACTCTGCAGCACCCTGGAATCACCTGGGGAGGGTTAAACACTACTGATACCTGCCTCATACACCTGAGATTTGACCTAAATGCCGGGGTGCAGCCTGGGCAATGGGACTTTTAGAAGCTCCCTGGGCGACGCTAATGCACTACCAGGGTGAGAACCACTGCTCTAGGTGGTGAACTACAGGTAGATATTCTTTTGAATAAATATGGTGAGGGTCACTTCACCTGTCTACTGGGGCAAACAGGTGACAGGGAAGGCAGACACCCTGTTCAGGAGGACTGGAAGGCACTTGCTGTGATGGGGAGATGGAAGAGCAGGGGTGAATATCCCAACCTCCAAACCCAAACACCATCGGTTCCAGGACATTTGTGAGACCATAGCCGGTTGTCAAAGTGACTCGGATATATTGATTTTTTTAATGAGAGCATATCTAGAACACAACCCACTCGCCCCTCCTCCAGCTCTCCCAGCTCTCTCCTTGTCAGGTCTTCTCAGGTTTTTCACTTGTTGGAGGCTTTGTGTTCTTAATTTCCTCAGAGCAGCTCAATTTTGTTGTTAAAGGCTGAGCTCCCCTTTTTCAAGAACATGTCAGGTTGGGGGTGGTGGCTGTAATCCTAGCACTTTGGGAGGCTGAGGCAGGAGGATTGCTTGAGGCCAGGAGTTCTAGACCAGCTGGTGCAACATAAAGAGACCTCACCTCTACAAAAATAAAAATAAACCAATTAGCCAAGTGTGATGGTGCATACCTGCACTCCCAGCTACTTGGGAGGCTGAGGTGGGAAGGATCCCTTGAGCCCAGGAATTTGAAATCGCAGTAAGCTATGATCATGCCACTGCACTTGGCTGGCCAGAGATCAATGGACCAGGAGAAGTAAAATGAAAGAGTAATGTTGATCTAGTCATTAGAGCAATAGTTCTCAAACTCGAATGTGCAGCAGAAGCGCCTTGGAGAGGCTTGCTAAAACAGACTGTGGGGTCCTACCCCCAGACCTTCCTATTTAGTAGGTCAGGGTAGGGTCCAAGAATGTGTATTTCCAACGCGTTCCCAGGTTTGTGGATGCTGCTGGTCGAGGGACCACACTTTGTGAACCACTGTGTTGGAGCAGTTCATAATGAACCTGATAAAATGACATTTCCACATGAAGCTATTGTATAAACGTGGTCTGACTTAGCTACTCTTAAAAGTGCTACAACAAGAAAGTGAATGAAATAGAAAAAGCCCAGGCAAACATTGAGATACTGGATAGATCCAAAATAATATTACTACATAGTTTGAAATATTTGGAATATAACATATATTTCTCCCCTGCTCCCTTCTTTCAGTATTGGCTTCAGAGAATTGAACTTTGGGGATACTATGATATTTTATAAAATGATATATATAATCTTGGCCTGAAAAAATGTAAGTAGTTCCCAGAAAGGCTTCACTTAGTTTGAGCAATAGTCTGTGTATCTGAACAAATAATTCTAACAAATCCAGAAAACACCCTGGTCAAATTTTAGTTTACGGGTAAATTTGTCAGGTATTATAAATATAAGAACTTATGAATGAGACAGTGCTGGCAGATAGCTTTGCGAAAAGTCTGTTAAAGATAGCTGAAAGACTAGTGATATATGCCCTTTGAATTTTTTCATTTTCTAAGACCAATAAACAAGAAAACTTGTATTTCACGGAAAAGTTCTTTACCACCAATGCATATTTGGTTAACTCTAGAGTGAATTCAATCTGCTAGTTATCTGGAAAATATAACACAGAAAGAAAGGACATCATTTTTAATGGGCAATAATGTTCCTGACTTATTTAACCTCATTCAGCTAGAACACTGGCACCAAGTATAAGTTTGAATGGGAGAACAGCATATGAATGGCTACTTTTTCTGCTTTCTGCTCTTTTATTTCTTCTTTTTTCCCCCCTTTAATCAGACTCAGTCAAGATCAGTTTACTATCTGCTCATTTAGAAGTTCTCAGTAGCCTGGTGTGAAAACGTATTAGCAAACTGCTAATCAGATACTTTTGTCTTAGATTTTGTTTGTTTTAGAGATGAAGTCTCATTCTGTCATCCAGGTTAGAATACAGTGGTGTCCTGGATTTTATTTTTGTTTTTTATGGCCTTTTTTTTGAGTCTGGGTCTCACTCTGTCACCCAGGCAGGAGGGCAGTGATACAATCATGGTTCACTGCAGCTTTGACCTTCTGGACTAGGCGATCCTTCCACCTCAGCCTCCCTATAGCTAGTCCTATAACTAGGACTATAGGCATGCACCACTAGGCCTGGCTAATTTGTTTTTGTTTTTGTTTTTGTGAAGATGAGGTCTTCACTATGTTGCCTAGGCTGGTCTTGAACTCCTGGGCTCAAGCAATCCTTTCCCTTTGGCCTCCCAAAATGCTAGGATTACAGATGTCAGTCACTACACTTGGCTGGTTTTGTTCTTTTTAATGTTTACTTAAAGATAAGTAAACCAGCAGGGCTCAGTGGCTCAGCCTGTAATTCTAGCACTTTGGGAGGCCGAAGGGAGTGGATTGCCTGAGCCCACAGGTTTGAGACCAGACCGGGCAACTTGGCGAGACCTCATCTCTACAATAGATAAAAAATTACCGTGCGCCTGTCATTCCAGCTACTTGGAAGACTGAGGCAGAAGGATCACAGGAGCCCAGCAGGTCAAAGCTGGGGTGGCCGTGAGTGAACCACTGCACTCCAGCCTGGGCTACGGAGTGAGACTCCAACTCAAAAAAAAAAAAAGATAAGTAAATCTTCCTTACAGATAAGACTAAAAATCTTTGGAAAGCAGAAAGGATAATGCCTCTCCCTAAAGTATGCTTTGTCAAAATCAAATTATCTGGATTCTAAGTATCCATGTTCACTGCTCACAGAGATTTTGAATACTTTCCCAATTCTCCAGAGTTCTTTATCTGTATATCTCTGGCTTTAATCCAAGCAAAATCCAATTATTCTATCCACAATGTCAAATTTTTACCTGGGAATTGAGGTAGCCTTAGAAACAAACGCATCAAGATATTAAAAATACATTTCCTAAATAGAAAAAAACAAAAGCCTTGATTTGAAAAGTATGTCTTTGATTATTAACAGACTCACTTGCTAATGATGAGGGTTTCTTCCCCACATACCCAGACTCTCATGAATTCTCCATACATCTTGTTGTAGTAGTTGCAGGCAGCACCAATCCCCATCCACAGGAATCTGCAGTGGGAAATGAGGGGCCCAATTCCCATGCAATAGCCAGGACCTAGGAAAGTCATCAGATCACAGTCAGCATCTGAGCCACACCCAGAATAGCAACTGCTTTGTGGTACTACTGTTTTTCTTCTTTTATATCTAGTTCTTTACATCTTTGGATGTATATCTCTGAATCACCAATGAAGTGATTTAAAACAAACAATCTTAACATGAAGCTCATCACCCCTCCACGAATAAAAAGTAGTTCAATATCCACACCATACTAGTTTTACTTTGCGTCAATCATTTAAGTCCAAATGAACTGGGGTATGTGTGCTATTTCTGCCTATGTTAACCAGTGTCAACAAGTTTCAAATGCAAAACTTCTAAAAAGCAGGGGAGTAATTGTCACAAGATCTAGGAAAGTGTTTGCCTCCAGGGCGAGGGAGAGAGTCATTGAAAAGGCAAAGGAGGGCCCTCTGGAATGTGGCTAGCATCCTATTCCTTGTACTGCACTGTGATGGCAAATTTATCATCACATTGTGCATTTTTCTGTGAGATGTTTTCTTGGTAGGGAAAAGAGAAAAGTGGTACCCAGGGCAGAGTGCAGCATCTGGAGGGAAAAGACCCCCGTTTAAGGCTGGGCACGGCTGTGTGTCCTTGAGCAAGGGGGTGCTGCCAGGTGCCAGGTTACTGTGAGTTCTGGACACACATCAGTGGACTGGTGGCAACTTTGTAGAACTGAAACTTACAGTCCCCAGTAGAAATGACTCTTCCCTCCCCCAGACTTTCCTACCCGCTCCCTGGCACCAAGTCATTTGCCCACGTGTGCCCCTGCCTGTCTTTGCCATTTCCTTGGAGTCCTCTCAGGGAAGAAACCATATCTCTTTCTTCCCCCCACCGCCCCTAAGCACCTGATATAACAGGGCTTCTCAGTAAAGATGGACTGAAGAAGCTTAGATATGAGCCCCAGTTTCCATACTTACTAGCTGTGCAGCATCTACTCTGAGTCTGATTTTTCATCCACAAAATAAGCATAAACACACCTACCTCACCAGAGAAAATGGGCATTAAACTACTTTGTAAACTGTAACTTACATAAGGCCTTTTAATCATTATACCTGTTTAACTCCCTTTGGCTTTCCCTGTCCCTGAGTTTCCCCCAAACCAAGAAACTAGAGAGCCACTGATTCAAGGGAGCTGGTAGGAATTCAGGAGTATTGATTGACAAGAACCACCCTAACAAGGCCAATGTTCTCGTCTTCCTACGCCCAGCCAGAAACTGTGGGATCCCACAGCCTGCCACTAGAGGACCCTAACCAGAATAAAACTAGAAACTACCTGGCAGTAAAATGATCATCCACCTGCCTGTGAGGACTTCTGGGTTGTCCCTTGCACGCCTGCTTTCCTTCCGGCTAGGGAGCTGACAAACCATTTTTCTTCCCTGGGCTTGTAGAATGAGGAGTCTGAACTCTGTGGGACCACCTCTCTGGGCCTCAGTTTCTCCTTCTATCAAATGAAGGGGTTAGGTTCCTATCTATGACTCTCAACATTGGCTGCTCATGAAAAAATCTCTGGGGAGATTTTTGAAAATATCAACTGGGGGCTCTACTTCAGACAAAGTTAAGAGTCATTGTGTTACATGATATACCTGTCAGTGTGTTAGCATAATGTTCCTGGCCCAGTTTAATGTTCAGTGGATAGAGGGAGGTGCTGCCTAGGCTTCTGATCCAGAGCTTCAAGGGTGCCGGTTTTCATGACTGCCCCTCATATGCTGACCTCCTCACTCAAGGGTCCGTGGGAACTCCACCAGTGCTTGCAGCACAAGCATCTGGAGGGCCTTTTTCTTTTTTTGAATGCAATATTCTAAGCCTGAGGAGTCTGATTCAAAATGTCTGGGGCAAGACCCAGGAATCTGAAATGTTAATAAGATCTTACCTCCTGGGTGATTCTTACATGTACTAAAAGTTTGAGAACCTGAGGTTTAGTGGATGGTTATCACTGAACTCTCTCTCCTTGCAAGGTTTTCTGATAATACAAATGAATTGGACTTTATCATCTGGGCCTATGAAGGGAAGAAGAGGAAAGACATTCTATTCCTCCTCACCTTCCCAACATACACTCACCTCATCCCTACCATTCATTGACCCTGACCTAGGAGCCCACCAGGGGGAGGAGAAATTCAGCCATGAAGGGGCAACACTGGGAAAGAGAGTTCATGTTAAAGACCAATGAAGAGTCACCTCCCAGCTCTGAGCCTTCCTTCTCCAGAGAGGACGCCATCAGGGAGCAGAGAACAAAATTAATGAAATGTTCGGTTAAATGAGGCACTAAAATAATCGAAAATATCGGGCTGACTCAGACAGAGAGATGGGCAATTATCTGGAAGATGGTAAAGAGAACCCAGAAATGGAGCACTTTATACCAGCCCCATGCTCCTACTCTTGGTCACACTGAGATGAGGCCCACTATCCTTGCAGGTGTACATGAAATACATCTTGAAATAAAACCTCATTGGATATCTTATAGAATCGGAAACAGATGTCTGCAATGAAAACTAAAGAAATAGTCTAAAATGTCTCATAATTCTGGATTAATCTGATATCTGATAACTGCAGCAGTAGTGGTGAAATATCTGATAACTGCAGCAGTAGTGGTGGGGTTTCCTATTGGAATTATCTGGATAATTAAATTGTTCTCTACTTTTGGTGGGAAACAGACCTTGTTGAAGATCCCATCAGGGTGTGGCGTTCCAAGAGCACCACGCCCCATTCTTCTCCCACCGCCCAGGTCCCATTCAACCCTTCCAGTGGTACAACTATCATCACATCACCAAGAATAAGAGAAAATGGAGAGTGGAATAAAGAGAAGGGACAAATACAAGACAGGGAGAGGGCGTGGACAAGGCAAAGTGGAAGGGAGAAGAAAAGATGTAGACAAGACATTCCAGAGACATTTTCACTTGCAGAGCAAAATCGGAATGGATTTGAATCATTTTAAAAAAATTAATAACAACAACAACAACCCTGGAATTTTGCCTCGCTTCACCCCATCTCAAGCATGTTTTAAAGGGTACTTGTGCCAAGTCTACTTTGCCAAAACAGAGTGCAGACTGGAAAGGGTTATCTAAGATAATTTTTAAATGCGCTCATTTAAAATGTGCAGATAATTAGTCTAAAAAATTTCATCCGAATCCTCATTTGCTAACGTGGCTGTGGTTCAGAGATCTTTCCAGGTTTGCTCTTTGTCCTTCTGTAAAATTTTTCTTTGCTGTCATGGATCAAAAGCCCAAGAAAATAATCTCCTTAGATATAGAAATAAATGACTGACTTACCTGGTATTGAGGATGTGTCCTCATAGTTCCAAACCAAGAGAAGAAGGCTAGTGAGCAGCAGGATTGGCAGGGTGGCAGCAGGCATGACTTCAGGCACCATGCTGGTGATGTTATAATGCATCGGGTTCAGTATTTCCAAAATCATTTTGCGTTCCTTGATCTCGATGGAAGCAATTTAGAGTCCTGTGGAAATCAGAGAAGAAAAATTAGAGAATCCCCTGAAAGTTTCATCTATGACTCCTGTTCCTTCAAAAGGTACTGTGCCATACAGATTCAAGTGCTGTTTTATAATGTGATCAGACACTTAGGCAAAACAAATTTATGGCTACAAGTCAAAACAAGCAAGCCCAAGAGAGATCTTTTGGCTTGAATTGCAGCATTTCTGACCTTGGTTGAGTCTCAGGTTCGTTTAGACACTTGGTCTGATAGAACCTTATCATCCTGCCCTTGAGTGGATAGAGTGACGTGCATTCCCAATTGAGAGCCACATTTCTTACCAAAATATAATAAAGCTCATTCCGGAGGTAGAGTCATCTTGTGACTTCATCAGCAGGTTTTGTTTAGGCAACATTCGTCCCTTGAAGCCAAATCAACTTTAAAAAACAAGCAACTCTCTTTCTTGGCCAAAATTACTTCCCCCGGATAGTAAGTTTCGACAGCAAGAAAACGTCTCTTGGGTATCACTGAGTTGTTCTTATAGCCTCTTAGGTTGTCTATTGAGTTCAAAGTGACTTGCTCATGGCAGTCTTTCTCTGGTGACTTTAATGAGAATCTAAGATCTCTTTCAATATGGGCTGGATTAAGCAATGCCAATGGGGGTCAATGTCAGAGGTGTGGGAAAAAAAGAATGGCAAAGAAAGAACAGAGAGGAGAAAGAAAAGGAATAGGGAAGGAGAAAGAAAGAAAGGACAGGCAGAGTAGGATGCCACCAGCCACAGGCTCAGGTGCCACTCAGCAACCTCATCCCCATAAGGCCTAACATCTTGTGAAAGGCAGTCAATCTGCAGTGTGATGTGCTGGTTCTGCTCTGTTTTTCAACAACTAACGTAACAAAATGTTAAAAAACAACATGTCTTTTTAGCCAAGTTTTGCATACTTTTACTCTCAGAAGAGAGTTTCTGGAATGGTAATTTGTAGCTAAAGAGGTATAGGTTGAACAAACTTGCACAGTGAGGAAAAAGTCATAATTAACTACATTTTCTGGTGGCAAATGACTTGTCTCCAAGTTTGCCTTTCTTAGAAAATGCCCAGCGTTTTGGGAACTACAGAAATTTTACAATATAGTTGGATGTATTCCGTTGCTTTATCATTTTGTTTATATTATTCCACTATTTATATAATAATTAACGCTTAAGTGCAAGACACTGAAAATGCCTGTGCTTATGTTGAGCAATTTTGTTGTTGCTGTTTCTTTCTTTTTTTTTTTTGAGTTAGAGTCTCACTCTGTTGCCCAGACTGGAGCGGCCACTGCAGCCTCGACCTGCTGGGTTCTGGCGATCCTTCTGCCTCAGCCTTCCAAGTAGCCAGAACCTTTAGCCGGGTATGGTAGCGTGTGCTACCACACCCGGCTAATTTTTTGATTTATTGTAGAGATGAGGTCTCGCTGCCCAGGCGGGTCTCCAACCCGCGGGCTCAGGCAATCCACTCACCTCAGCCTCCCAAAGGCGTGGAATTATAGGCTGAGCCACCGAGCCCGGCTGCTGTTTCTTAATATACAGAGGTTGCGAAGAAAAGGCATTATGTTTGTTATCATCAGCTTCCTTGTGAATGAGTAAGTACTTTGAGCAGGTTGAGTTCTTGTTTTGTTTTGTTTTTAGGTTTTTAATTTCCAGAGTGGAATTTTATATCATTCTGAGTAAGTTCTATGTGACTTTCTGACAGGTCGGACCCTTGAAGTTTCTATTAGTAGGAATGAAACTAAGACCATTGTTCAAAGTGTAAATGAGGAAAGGGGTTGGAACATAGAAGATGAAGATGTACCAGAAGAAGTGGTGCCAGCAGAAAGTTCACATTAAAGGAACTCTCAGAAACATTTCGGAACATTGAAAGAGAAAAGTATAAGATGTTGAAAACGGATACAAATTTATAAAGGAGTATGACAATTCACCAAGGCATAAAAAAGATATTCCCTCAGTATCCTAAGTTATACAAAGAGAAGGCAAGAACTTTTCAAATACTCTTGATAAATTTTTAACAAACAAAAATATTTAAAATTTGCACTGTTTCTAATGTTTTAAATTGCTGTATGTAGTTGTTTTACTATGTTTTTTTGTTGCCCTATACGCTTGTAACCTATAGAAAGTTGGTAATGCTGTGACAAGAAATTGTAATTTTTCTCTTGATTTTTAAGATTGCTTTGCACAGTTTCAGCTTGCATGGCTACTTTTATAGTCCTTTACTACTATGCCAAGTGGGAACTGTCTTGTATGTCTGAATGTCTAATGGGGCTAAGAAGCCTGTTTTCTCATCTTCCTCAAAAGTATGGCATAAAGATCGCCCCTCCTGCCGAGCACCATTTAAAGACCTGACATCATAATTTTTTTCTCTTAGACAAGGTCTCACTATGTTGCGTAGGCTGATTTCAAACTCCTGAGCTCATGCAATTCTTTCACCTCAGCTTCCCAAATTGCAAGGATTACAAGCATGAACTACCACATCCGGCAAGGAATTCTTAACACAAAACATCTGCTCTGTGCCAGATATTGTTCCAAGCTCTTTATGAATAGTAAGCAATGCATCTTTTTTTTTTCTTAAGTTGGAGTCTCATTCTGTCGCCCATGCCAGAGTGCAGTGGCATGCTCATGGCCACCCCAGCGTCAACCTGCAGGGCTTCGGCGATCCTTCTGCCTCTGTCTTCCAAGTAACTGGAACTATAGGCGCATGCTACCACACCCAGCTTATTTTTGATTTATTGTAGTGACAAGGTCTTGCCAAGTTGCCTGAACTGGTCTTGAACCCGTGGGCTCAGCAATCCACTTGCCACGGCCTCCCAAGGTGCTGGGATTACAGGCTGAGCCACTGAGCCCAGCCTAAGCCATTCATCTTTACAACAAGCCTGTGAGCTAAGAATAATTAGTCCCATTTTTCAGATGGGGAATTGAGGCATGAGGAGGTTAAGTAGCTTGCCCACGGGCATCCACCTCGTATATGGCAGAACTAGGATTGGAGACTAGGTGGTCTGTCTCCAGAGCCCATGCTCTATTTTTTTTTTTTTTGAGTTGGAGTCTCACTCTGTCGCCCAGACTGGAGTGCAGTGGCACGCTCCCGGCCACCGCAGCCTCAACCTGCTGGGCTCCAGCGATCCTTCCGCCTCAGCCTTCCAAGTAGCTGGAACTACAGGCGCGCGCTACCACACCCGGCTAATTTTTTATTTATTGTAGAGATGCAGGTCTCGTCAAGTTGCCCAGGCGGGTCTCGAACCCATGGGCTCAGGCAATCCACTCACCTCAGCCTCCCAAAGGCACGGGATTACAGGCTGAGCCACCAAGCCTGGCTGCCCATGCTCTTAATCATGCCATTTTGCTATCTATTATGGGATTAATTTAGTCCCCAAATTCAGGGACTTTTCAATCATTTATGTTCATTCCTGAGCTATTAGAATGACTCTCTTTAAAGGATTAAGCTTTATGGACCTCTGAATGCCATAGTCACAGCTGGAAAAGTCTTTGCGATTGCACATGGCCTCACAGGCAGGTCGAACAGAAACCTTTGAATGGTGGTACAGGAATATAGGAAGGTCCCAGAGCTTCATAGAGGTTGCTTGTATGTTTCTCCCTATCCCTTGCCAATAATACTTTCCTCTCATTCCAAATATACATATCACACATGGCCCTTAGATACTATGCACTTTCAAGGGCCTTATCAAATGCCTGGGTCTCCACTGCCCTCTGAGGGTCATCTCCTCAGGTCCTGCCATTGCTATTCGCAGGGTGGTCTCTGCCCACTAAGGCATCCTACACTGGCCTGGCACCAAGCAGAGACTCTGGCTACCTGATGCACCAGGTCTGTGGAGCCACAGGTGTCCTGAATAACACATTCATTTAAGGCCCCCACCAACCTCAAGGTAAGGAAATGCCAATTCTGTACCCAAAGTCCTCAACTTGAGTTGGGGCAAAGGCCTTGGGGACACAGAAGAACCTAGGGGTACTAGTAACCTGGGCATCATGACCCATCCTGAGCCCCACAGTGCCAGAAGGGACTCCCAGACACTCTTGTACAGGCCTGGCCATCTGCAGGAAAGGGAGGCAGATCCTGGTTTTGCAGAAGTGCTGCCCGGCCTGGACAGACCCTACTAAATCCTACCTTTTAGCATGGGGGCAACCTGTCTAGCAGGAAGATTGACCCAGCCAACCTTGGTCTGACAACTGGGTGCCAAGCTTGCATTCTCTCTCATTTTCTCCAGCACACCCTGTCCCTCTTCAAGCCCTCACTCCTGGAGAAACACAACCCAGCCATCTTGGTTCTTCCTGCTGCATTCTCTGCTTTGGGTTCCCTTAGAGGGCTGAATCTTAGCGGGGGAGGTATAGGCCCTTACTGAATGGTTATCCAAGTGAATGAAAACTTCTAGTTCGGGACAGGAAGGCCTTCAAGAGTGTTCTGTCCTGGTGAGTGGGGATCCTGGCGAGTGGTACTGAGGGGTAAGGTAAGGATGGGGAAGGGAGTGGGTGAGCATGATGTGAATAAGTGGAAAGAAGGATCAGCAAGGAACAGAGAGAAGGCTGGTGATCCAGGCAGTGCCTGGCTAACTGAGACAGGTGAAGGTGGTAGGGGGAACCTGGGAACAGTCTTGCAGGCTGCAGAAAAAATGTTGAAATTTGTCCTAAGACAAATGAGAAACCACTGGGTGGGAGTGTCAACAAGATGATGTTTGCATTTTGAACATCTAAATCCCTCTGGTTGCAGCACGGAGAACACAATGGGGGCAGTGGGTGTTGGAGTGGGTAAGAAGATATCACTCCTGTGGGAGTGTGCCACAGGATTTCGGGGAGAAGAAGGAGGGTCTGTGGTCTCTAGAGGTGGATGAAGGCGGAAATGGAGACAAACAGGTCAAGAGACATTTGGAATTTGAACTGACAGGACTGGATGGTGATTGAAATTCAATGCTCGAGTTAGAAGGAGGTGCCCACATAGAGGTAAGACCTGAAGACAGAAAAAGTAGCACTGAGTTCTCTTTTTTTAAAAAAAGAGAGACATTTGGAGTTTGAACTGACATAACTGGGTGGTGATTTAAGTCCAATGACAAGCCGGGCTCGGTGGCTCAGCCTGTAATCCCAGCACTTTGGGAGGCTGAGGTGAGTGGATTGCCTGAGCCCGTGGGTTCGAGACCCGCCTGGGCAACTTGGCGAGACCTCATCTCTACAATAAATCAAAAAATTAGTGGGGCGTGGTAGCGCGTGCCTGTAGGTCCGGCTACTTGGAAGGCTGAGGCGGAAGGATTGCTGGAGCCCAGCAGGTTGAGGCTGTGGTGGCCGGGAGAGGCCACGGCACTCTAACTAAAAAAAAAAAAAAAAAAAAAAAAACCCAATAAATCCAATGACATAGAAGAAGGAGACAGTGGTGCTATCCTTGGAACTAGGGCCAGTTTTGAAGTGTGGGAGATCATTTGGATTTTAGAAATGTTGAGTTGAAGGAGCTGATGAAAGATGCAAGTGGTGATGTCTAGTATGCCAGTGGACATGCAGCTGGTAACTCGAAGGGGAGGGCTGAGCTAAAGACATTCATTGACATACAGGTAGAAACTAAATCTTGGACTATGGCAGTCATCACTCAAGAAGACTATATAGACCAAGAAGCGTGTCTTGAGGAACATCAAAATTTAATGCCAGCATAGAGGAGGATAAACCCGGGAAGACAAGGTGAGTTTACAAAGAAGGCAGGGGAGGAGTGGCCCAAGGGTTAGCAAGAGACCAGAAGAAACAGATTGGGGGTAAGTGCCAGCATCTTTGATGAATAAGGAGGCATGTCTGGGATTTTACAATGTCTGGGAGATAGAGAAAGGTAGAAGCTAGAGTTTTTTTAAAAAGCTTGAACCTTCAAAAAGCTACTTAAGAAAATTTACAACAGTTGAGTATTGTTGTTTTACAAGAAGGGCAAACAATTGCAGATATAGTGTCCCTTGAAGAGAGTGGACAAGACTCATTGACTACAGCACTAGTCTCATTCTTACCTGGAATGTTTTACCAAGGGCTGTACATATACTACGACTCAATCATCACCGTGGTCTTATGGAGTGGTCTTATAGGTTCAGTGCTATACCTCCATTTTACAGGTGGGAGAACAGCCTTAGCGTGTCAAAGCAAACAGTGAACGTGAGAGTTGAACACCAATCTGTCTTGAAAGTCCATTCTCTTTTTTTTTTTTTTTTTTGAGTTGGAGTCTCACTCTGTCGCCCAGACTGGAGTGCAGCGGCCGCTCCCAGCCACCTCAGCCTCGACCTGCTGGGCTCCGGCACTCCTTCCACCTCAGCCTTCCAAGTAGCCAGAACTACAGGCGCGCGCTACCACGCCCGGCTGATTTTTTGATTTATTGCAGAGATGAGGTCTCGCTGCCCAGGCGGGTCTCGAACCCGCGCGCTCAGGCAATCCACTCACCTCAGCCTCCCAAAGGCGCGGGATGACAGGCTGAGCCACCGAGCCCGGCTGAAAGTCCATTCTCTTAATACCAACTGTACTTTGTGCTTCCTCTCATAATATGCCCATTTCCTTTCCTTGATTCTATAATAGCAGCCTCTTCTTGTTTTCTGTGTCCCTGACCTCTGTTCTTTTCTTAGGTTAGCTTCTTACTCTTTTTTTTTTTTTCCCCGGAGCAAATAACCCATGCCCACTGCTTTCATTTCCTTTCTACCCATTTCCTCTTATCTCCTGGCTTCTGCCTCACCACATTTATGGTTTCTGTCTCTAAGAGGTGACACATGACCTTTTCCTTTCTTTGTTCTTCATTCACCCTGTGGCATCGGACCCATCTGGCCATTCCTCTTTCTTGCATCTATTCTCCTCTGGCTGTTGTGGCAGGCCGCTTCTCTTCTCCCGTTCCTTCTTATTCCTCCATACCTGTTCTTATCATTCCTTCAGTCCCTGAAACTCGAGCATTTCCCCAGCCTAAGTGTTGGCCCTCTACACTCCTTTTGAGAATTCAGTGCTCACACCTTATCAGCAAGGGTACCTACGTAATGAACATTTGTACACGTAACCCTGAATTGTACCCCACTTCTTTAAAATAAAATTTTTTTTTTTTTAAAAAGAACTCAACGCTACTTTTCCTGTCTTCGGGTCTTGCCTCTATGTGGGCACTTCCTTCTATTTGCTTCTTGGCCCTGCCCTCTCTCTGAACTAGTGAACATGACCACATAGACACTTCACCATTACTCCACAGTTATGCCTAAAACCAAATCCATCAGCTTTCTCTTAAACTTCTTTCCCAATCCTGATCTTCTTATACAACACTATCCTACTCATTCAAGTTTAAAGTCTGTTTTACTTCCCCTTTGCCCTTATTGTCCTACTCATTTTCCTCCTCTATCCCAGGCTAACCATGACAGTCACAGAATTCTAGGGTTAGTCCCTAAAAATGTCTTGTTCCCATTCCAAAGTCTTCCCCTAAATTTTTTTTATCTTCTATCTTAAATCTTAATTTCTATAATGGACTTCAACCCTACCCTCTGCTCTATTCATGATAAAAGTACATTTTCTGTGGTCAGTTGAAGGCAAATTCATGTCTTCCTTGTAGACTTGCCAAAAATTACCCCCACCTCAAACTTTCTGATATCTACTTGTTTTCAAAAGCCTCTGTTGTGAAAAATCTACTAAAGATTCCTAGTGGACCCTCAATCCTCTCTTGGGAGTCCCAAGCTCTGACACCTTCAAAGACTACACAGGCGACATGAATGTAGAGGGTGGGGAATGGATTGCAGCACATTCTAAAGCACAACTCTCCTAATGAGCCCAATCTAGACTCCTGCCCATTTGCAGCCTTCGCTCAGTGTCTAAATCAACACCACGATCTTCACAGAGCTGCATACTGGAAACTAGTCAATTTTGCCCTTTTGACAACTTTGTTCAGTTCACAACTTTTGTGTCCAGCCATAAGCTTATTCTGCGTGACTTTAAGTCATATGAAACTTACTGTTTTATCTAAAGGGATGTTGTCAATGACGATAGGTAAAATCGTTTACATTTATCTTTCTGAGTTGGATATACTTTTGTAAATTTCCTCAAATGTCTTATAGAGTAAAACAGGGTATTAATCCATTAGAAGTCATATCCCTCCTTCTGTTTCCTCTCCTTCTAGAAGGTGAATTCCCCAGGGACGGGGATCTGTGTCTTTCCTTCACAGCTGTATCCCATTTCCAGAACAGTGGTCCAGGGTTTCATACATGCTTGCTACAAACTTGTTGCCCGAGTTTGCACTGTTTCCTCCTTTGTTCAACTTTTTATTCCCTATTGTAACCTCTCCAAGGCCCTCCTTCTCAGACCTTCCCTTTCACTGTGTCCTGCACATTGCTACCATATTGCTTTTCAACCCGGCTTTCATCAGTCCCCCTACTAAATCAGTCCCCTACTAAAGACCCTTCTTTGCTCCCAGTTGCTGCAAGGCTTCAATATTCATCCTCACCCAGCCTATTTCTTGGTTTTCTTCAGAGTCTGACTCTTCATTAACCCTCAAGCATATTTACCTGTGGAGTTCCTGCTCCTCTATGTCTTCCTGCCCACCCTGTGCTGTCCACTGGCCTCTGAGAAGATGTCTGCTTCTTCCTCTCCTTGCCTGAGCCATCTCTTACTTGGTATAAATACCTCTCTTCCTTTTCTCTACATGGGACCTTGGGGTGCTCTTGCTTTTAACTGCCAAAGCACTATATAAATTAGAGTCTTAGAAGGCTTCATTAAATAAACATTTGTCTTAGCAAATACTGCATTCAAATGTTCAGTTCTGTTTCTAGACATGAAAGGCAGTAGGCAAGCAAGCTGAGAGGTGCTGTGAGCCAGGACGTCTTACAAGATGTCTCTAGAATAACAGGCAGAGATACCCATGAACTTCTACATTGAGGAAACACAAGATATCAGGACTGGAAAGAAATGCCAAGATCTTCTAATAGTACAGTTCTCTCCCTTTAAAAATAAACCAACTACATGAGTTCAGGGACATGAGGTCATTTGTCAATAGTCGCTTAAAAGCAGGAAGGTTTTCCCGTGTGCACATTCTGCAATATGCTTTCCATATCCTGGCAGTGGGGTCATGACCCTGGAGATTCTAAGTTGTTCTTTCTAGCAAGCTTTCAAGTGATTCCCTGGGAATTTCTTATTCAGGAGCAGGAGAGAGACGATAGGAACAACCGAGGGAAACCTGGATGAATAAATGTGATGTGGTTTGCTGGGACTGCCTTCAGGGCAACTGTCTTGTCTACCCTGTATTCCCCACCCCTAGTGAGGCCCCTGACTAATCATACTTGTGGAATGAATGAAAACCCCAGAGGTTACCACTGGAAGGCCTCAGCCCTAGGGGTTCCAACTGCATAGGGAAGGCTATTGACAGTGCATAAAAGACACATGCTGCCAAAACTCACATTTCACGTGAGTGAGCGTTCAGACTCAAAGCTCTTGGGCACCCATTGGGTAGTGCTGGGGCTTTCTCACTCACCTTTGAGATCCCATGACATCTAGCACGATACCTGGCCCAGTCGGTGTTCAACTCATGTTTGTGGAAACACTCCTTTCTTCACATTAACTTACCAGCTGACCGACAGCAGGTCTGGGGTTTGGGCAAGTTTCCAGGGTGCCCTTTTACCTCCGCTTACATCTTTGCTTCACTGATGTACCTCTTGTTCCTCATATGCCTGAATACCTGTCTTCCCAATGGGCTGCATCAGATACAGTCTCCCAGGAGAATTTGTTTTGAAACTGTCAGCAGTAACAGTCTTAAGAGCCTTCTTGACCATTAAAGGCATTTCAGACCATGACACAAGGTGGGGGGGATTTAGGGATCTGAGGCCTACTATGGCCTATCTTTTTGGGGTTGGTCACTCAGGGCCTAATTACCCTGATACCCAAACCATACTTTTTTTCACTAGCAGTCTGACCTTGTTTTACAGAGGAGGCAGAAAGGGCCAGTCACTGACCGTTGCAGAGGCAGCAGTCACTTCTCTAAAGACGTTTCCCTCCATTTCCTTTTGTGACTCAATTTTACATGTTGCCTGGTCCCCCTTTTTCAGCCAAATGTTGACTTTTAACCCAAGGAGGGAAAAGGCTGGCGTGACAGCATCACAATAGCATCATAAAGTTTGGGGTCAGAGGACCTAAGTCCAAATCTCAGCTCTGTGGCTAACCAGCCCTCTGACCTGTTCACTTCCCAAGACTGCCTGAGTCTTGGCTGAGGAAGTGAATTCTATCACCCGCAGGACCCTGAGCTAAAGGCTCAAGTGAAACCTCCAGGGCCACACACCAGTGGTGGTGTTTGTCATTCCTTGGACTTTCTGATCTCTGTGGCACCAGGAGTTGTGTGATTTCACGACTCTGGGAGCAACAGTGAAAGGTCTCCAAGTGGATACACCATTTTTAGATAGCCCAGATGCCACCAACCAGAGGCCATTGAATTTCTTTCTGTGGTAAGACTCAGAGCCATATTTGAGTCTTGGTATCTAAGTTGTGCCACACTAAGGTCTCAAGTGGCCTTATGTTTCCTCCTCTATCTGGATATGGTAAGCTCTCGTAAGAGCAAAAACAAGGGATTTTTCATCATTGCCATAGCACGAGTTCCTCAGAGCACGGACTTACATCTTGCTCCCCTTTTCTAGAGAGCGCTTAGTAAATGTTAGTGAAGTGAGTAAATCAGTGGTTAGTATCTTATGCCGTTTAGGCCTGAGGCCATCAAAGATGACACAATCTCATATCCCCAGGGGAATGTTTTCCTTAGCAGTGATTGCAAATGCCAAGAATTAGCAATGCAGTAGCCCATGGCCACCACCCAAACAGTCAGATAGCAGCAGCACTGCTTGCTTCTCCTTGAGAGCTTATCTGTTGTTTAACAAACAGACTGAGGCCACAGAGATATCCTAGAGCAGGGACATTCTCTGGCAAGGAAGCCCCTGGTTGACCCCAAAGTTCTGGGGCCACCTTGCCTCTCTGAACCTCCATTTCCTTATCTATAAAACCAGGGGTCGACCACATGACCTCTGTTATCTCTGTATCTGCTGCCCAACATTCTTACCCCTCAACTTAGGTGCCCCTCCTTCTTTCCCCATGCCTTTGCCCTGCTGTCTTCTCTGGCTCTTTTCTTCCATGTTGCCTTGACCCACACACTGGTACCTGTAGACTTGAGTACTCAGTGATAAACTGGGATCTCAAGGAGGCTAGGGTGCAAATGGCCAGCTTTGGCCACCTTCTCTAGCTCTTCTCATTCTCTTTAGAGCTCCAGACCCACTCTGAGAATCTAAGGAAAGCTGTGGAAATTCACTCTGGAGAAACACACTTGGAAGTCAACATGCAATGTTTTGAATACAATACTGAGTTTCTGGACTCCCTGAAGCCTACCCAGAGGCTCACTGGGCCTCTGCCATGGAGGGTTCCAGCCCAGGGAGAGCATATGGAGTGCATGCATGTAGAGACTACTGTTTTTGCCCTAAAATTTAGTCAATCTACAACATCCTAGCCACTCTTATAGGCTCTAAGAACATGGCAAAATGAGGTTCTTGCCCTTAAGGAGTTAATTGGGGCAAGACAGAGCCACCCATATGATCATAATATAAGTTAGATGCACAGTGGTCAAGCAGAGGCATAAACTATGGGATGAAGAGAAACAGACTATCCTGGGAAGGTCGGGTATGGTCTCATGAGCAGGCCTTGAAGAAGAAGCACTATTCTGCAAGACATCAAGGTGGGGGAAGGGCACTGGAGGTTGAGAGAATGCAAAATGCGTTGACGGGGAGAAACTCAAAGCTGCCCCTGCATCCCTGCTAGCGCCATCAACTTGCCTGGGTCCAGGGGGTCCCTCTCTCACTGTGTTCACTGCTACATCCCTGCCACAGTTTCTTCTTCAGAAAAACGCGGGAAATAATGTTTCCCAATGTGGTTACTATGAGGAGGAAATGAGATAAAGCACATCAGGGCCTTATCAGAGTATCTAGAACCTAGTAAAATTTCAATAAAAATTATTACTCGGTCTCCAACAGGAGCACAGCCAATAAAGGACAGTCCTGGGAATAGCTGGAAGGAACAGAGTCTCTGGATTGGAGTTGTGCCTTCTGGGGTCACTAAAGAACTGTGTGCCTGTGGACAAGTCACCATATCTCTCTTGGGTGCTCGAAGGGCTCTGGGGAGTGGGGTAGTCTCTAAGTTCCCAATATATCCTTCTTGTCACAGACATAGTAGGGATCATGGGAGAGACATTGAGGTTGCCTGAACACAATTGTGGACTAGCTAACATTTGAGTGTCCCTTCTCACCCACACCTCTTTTCCTGTGCCATTTCCCCACATTTTCTACCCACCCACTTTCCTCTGCCCTGTCAGAGGAAATTATCTCAGCAAAATAATTCGTATCCAGGGGCTAATCCTTCAACTTGTTCTCCCTCCTGGATATTTTCACGTTAACACATACCTGAAGCAGTTCTTGGGAGGGCATAAAAGTCATGTTTGGCATTCTCTCAGCCTTAGTGTGGCAGGATGCAGCATATGCTCAAATATATTTCTTGTATGATTGAGTGAATAAACACAGAAACACATGTAGCTGATTCGGGATCAGCAGTTGGCCTCATGGCAACCACTAGCCCAGAGCAGGAAAGAAGTTGATAGTAGTTAAAGGTATTTCCTTTTGAAAGGCAAGTTGCAACTTTTTTTTTTTTTTTTTTTTT
>NW_007258459.1:681881-695281 GCF_000164805.1 Carlito syrichta | reverse complement strand
AGTCTCACTCTGTCACCCGGACTGGAGTGCAGTGGCTGCTCCCGGCCACCGCAGCCTCAACCTGCTGGGCTCCGGCGATCCTTCCACCTCAGCCTTCCAAGTAGCTGGATCTACAGGCATGCACTACCACGCCCGGCTAGTTTTTGATTTATTGTAGAGACGAGGTCTTGCCAAGTTGCCCAAGCGGGTCTTGAACCCACTGGCTCAGGCAATCCACTCACCTCAGCCTCCCAAGGCTCAGGATTACAGGCTGAACCACCGAGACCCACCAGGCGCCCAGGCAAGTTTTGATTAGAAAGGCCAAACGGCCCAGAGACTGGCTATTTCATGGAAATGGAAAAGAGTCTTATCTAAAACCCCCCTTCTGAAGTTGACGGTTTACAATCCTACAGTTCTTGGAAACCATTTGTTCTTTGAAAAATCTGGTTTTGCTGAGTTCAACTTTGTAAGATTCCAAAGGAAGTATGTAATCACTCAACATGACCCCCCTCCCTTACCTAAACGAGGGTATAAGACCCCACGTCTCCTGTTCTGGGGTGCTCGAGCTCGATTTGAATACATGAAATTCTCGGCCTGCTGTGCTAGCCAGCGTAATAAAGTGCCACTTCCTATAATAGTCTTGGTGTCACGATCTCTCTATTTTTCCTGCTACACTAGGGCAGTCCGCAGTCTAGTGGGAGAAAGAGTAAGCTTGGCACCACTGACAAGCACAAAGAGTTATACATTAGTACAGAGATGTGGCCGAAGGAGGCTTCATGTGAAAGGCGGGACTGGCTCTGGACCTTGAAATGTGGTTAAGATTTTGACAGTGAGTAGAGGAGAGGGCTTTGCAAGTGGTGGAGTAGGAATGAGGAAACAGTTGAGGGTAATGAGACTGGCAGAAGCTGGGTTTGTGTCAGGAAGCATGAGTATCTATGATGGAACTGTAAAGGGGCAGAGAGTGGGGAGGGAGGTTTAGGAGAGGCATTGCTCTCGTAGTCGACTCCTGGCTTCTAATCTGAGCATGTACTCCCATTCTGTGACACAAGGAAACTGCAGAGAGTGTGGAGAAAACATTTTCTCTTTGTGCTGCATTGTGGTATAATTTTTTGATTGGCTCTCCCAATCCAATATGCTATCACTTGGCTTTTTGGCCTATTCATTCAGATTTTTATTTCAAAAATCAAAATATTAATGTTCATTATCCTTTAATTTTTTATGGATGCAATATCTGCTCTGTCTCATGCTAATAATTCGATGTATTCTGGAGTCCTATTTTGCTTGGTCAGTAAGTCTCTTTCCTCAGGTATAAACTTCTAATTGTTTACAGTTTATGACTTCCTTTCAAAGGTTAGCATTCATCTAATGTTTCTTATTCTTAATTATGTGCTCATTTGCAGCTGAAATTTCCTGTTAGCCAGTTGGCTGCCTCTGTTTGCCCAAATTTTAGGGAAGAAAAAGGATAGGCAGAATGTTCTACAACTTGTGCTCCAGTATGTTTTCAAGAAGACTGAGGAAGGGGTGGAACACACCAGCAGTTAGAAGAGCTTAGCAGGTAGACTCTTAGGCTTGGACGAACATTTTCAGTTCCAACCTTCTATGTCTATAGCTTCTTTGGGCAGACACCCCCTCTCCCCTCTTAGTTGCTGCTTGGTAAGGGGAGGGAACATGAATGGGAATCCTGAAAGCCATTTTCCCAACCTGTTGGTTGCCTCTGGTTTCCTCCTGCTCTCATGATACACTGTTGCCAGGTGTGGAACCTTCCTGGATTTTGTCCCATCTCTGTAAGAATATTCTGTGCTGAGTATGTTTTGATCTGCTTTCTTCATTAGACTGAATTCATCAGTTTTTATGCTTCCAGAATTTCTGAACACCTTCTTATTTTATGGTTCAGTGGAGGATTTAAAAAATATCTCATCTATTCATTTTAGAGATTTGGGGTGAGAAAGTTAGGCTGGAATATGTGCCTAGTCCACCATCTTGAACCCGAAGTTCAAGGATATTGAGGATATTAAAAACAGATTTCTGACAGCAATTTCAAAGAAGAGGCTCTGGTCATGTTTTGGTGATATCATTAAAGCAAGCAGTTAGTTTGCACAGGAGAATCATGTGTTTGACCACATAATGTCTGATGTGTTAGTTACTCATCAGTCATTTGGCTCTGAGGCCAGATCCTGTGACAATTAAGACTCATTTTTGCTGTCAGAAGGTGCTTTAGCCCTTACATGAGAAGGGATCTGGAGTTGGATATGGTAAATATGGGAGGCGGCAGGGACACATCTGGAGACCCAGAGAAGAAAATGTAGCCCAACCATGGAGGACGGTGGCTTAGCTGGAATGCAAGGGAAGTGAGCAGAAATGCAAATACATGACGATGGCTTCCCAAAGAATGGAAAGAATAGAGAGAACACAGGAGATTTTGGTTAGGCATGAGAATCCCAATAAAACAATCACAATTTCTATAAGCAGGGTAAACTTGTAAGAAGGCAATGAAAGAATCCTTTTTTTTTTTTTTTGGTCACATGGCTAATGTATAGATACTAACAACTCTGGACTAATGAATGAATCCTTAATAAGTGATAGAGACAGTTTGAATGATCTGTGATCGATTGGAACTTGAGAGTAAGATACAGTCAGTATTGCTCTGGTTTTATCACATTATATTGTAAATGTGATGGTTTCGTAATGGGGGATGATTCACTCTCCAACTCTGCGTCATATTGTGTGACTTGGGGCAAGTTACTACACCACTTTGGACTGTCGGTTTCCTTGCCAGTAAAATGGAGATAATAGTACCTTCCTTGCCTTGAGATAACTTAGCTGAAATATCTATATACATGGTCAAGTGATATAATGCAAATGACAGGCATAATTTGGCCTGAGGCTCACTCTAACTCTCCCGGAGTTTAAGAGAAAGAGTTAACAATCTAATGTTCCTTGAAATAGAGAGAGAAAAAGTATTATCTCCAACCCCAGGTAAGCAGTTGAAGGATCCTTGCCAAGACCTTAAACTGCCATGGCCAGTGGACCAGACACATTCCCCAAGTGACCCATCCTTCACCGAGGAACTTCCTTCTGTCCTAGGTACCATGTCAGCTGAGGGCAGTATGAGGAACATGGCAGACAAGACCCTGTGTCTCTAGAGCCCATGACTCAGTAGTAAAGACAAGCATTGACCTAGTTCTGAAAGTGAGACAAGGTATATCAAAGAAAGCTGTGGCGTCCCATGGGAGTATGTAACAGAATACTTCTTCCAAATGCCCAGACAAGGTCAGGTGCTCCTTTAGGCTGAGTCTTAAGGATAAGTAAGTGTCTTCCAGGGGAAGGAAAGACAAAGGGGTGACTTATTCAAGGGAGCGGGAACAGTGCATACAAAGGCCCTGATGGTGAAGAAGGCAACACTCTTACCAACCCTCTTTCCAAACAATGCAGGTCTTATTCAGTAATTGGGGGCAGACACTATTTGTCCTAAGGGTCTCTGGAATAGCAGGGCAGTTAACTCCTACTCGGTTTCTTGACCTGTTGGGTATGGAAGGAGGAAAGGAGGGGTAGTCCTGTGTGCAGGTGGGCTTGCCTGAATAGACCTTTTCACCATTTCTTATCAAAGTCATTTATGACATGAAGAATGGGTGATTAATGTGTTTGCTAAATAGCTCTGTTTGCACTCTCACTGGTGCTATAGGAAGCAGCTCTCGAACTATGGAAAGCATCTTCCTGAAAATTAAAGCTTCAGAAGTGATACAGTTGCTCAAGTAGCTCAACTGAATTCAGGGTATCATCGCCCAGTTGCTGGGACTCCTAGCTTTGCTCACATGAAACCAGTTAATGTTTTCCACCAACAAACACTGGACTGGAAAGGCAGTATCTCTGCATCACCATGGCAGAATCAGAAGTAGGCTTCCCTGAAAGAAGTGTTTCTGTGCAGCTTAGCAATAAAGAACATTGGCTCTACAGATCCTGCCCTTCAACCCATGCCCCAACTTGGGAACATCTGAAATGGAAAAAATAAAGATAAACTCCTCTGCAGTCTTAGCTACACAATCTTTAGGTCTCATGAGAACTTTGCAAATAAATCAGGAAGCAAGTTTTAACAAACTATATTTATGAAGTTTTCCTTTCTAGAAATAAGAGGGCAGTCAATGGTTATTCAGTCCACAGCTCTAACCTGAGAGTTTGGGAACTGATGCACATATGGGAGAAAGATATAACCTTGACACTCACCCATGTGTGCAGCAGGGGAGGGGTGGGCTCACATCTAAATACTCCGGTTCAGTGAAGGCCAATAAAGTGTTGTTAAAGTGGTATGCGAAAAATCTCAAATATACCATTTAATAGACCTATAACTTTGGTTGGGCAAGTTACTTAATTTCCCTGAGCCTCTGATTCCACAGCTATGTAGTGGAGGTAACACCTACCTCCCAAGGTTGTTGTAAGGATTTGAGAGCTCATTTCCACAAAGCACCCAGTCTAGTGTTTAACACACATTGACTTCCCCCAGAAACTGACAGCTAACACTACTGGTAGCATAATACCTTTCAAAAACCAAAGACGTCAAGAAGGAGAAAAAATAGTTCACTAAGAATTATGTTTTGAAGAAAGAGGTATAATCAGATGAGGATGGGCAGTCAATGAAGAATCACAGGTCGGTCAGCCCAAGATGGTCCCAATTTATGCCTGTTGTACTGTAGCCATTATTATTATTATTTTTGAGTTGGAGTCTCACTCTGTTGTCCAGACTGGAGTGCGGTGGCCGCTCCCAGCCACCGCAGCCTTGACCTGCTGGGCTCCAGCGATCCTTCTGCCTCAGCCTTCCCAGTAGCCGGAATTACAGGCATGCGCTACCACGCCCGGCTGATTTTTTGATTTATTGTAGAGATGAGGTCTCGCTGCCCAGGCGGCTCTCGAACCTGCCTGCACAGGCAATCCACTCACCTCGGCCTCCCAAAGGCACAGGATTACAGGCTGAGCCACTGAGCCCGGCTTGTAGCCATTATTAATAGCAACCCCTTAAATCTCAAAAGTGCCCTGGTTCAGATAGCAAATTTTATGATCACTTAATTAGATGTGAATCTCAAGTGTGCTTTTAGCAGCAGCCATCCACTTCTGCCAGCAGCACCAACACTGCCATGGTTGCTGCTATGAAGAACTCTCACGGCTGCCTTTTGTTGAGGGTCAAGTTTTACCTTATTACATCTAAACTTCACAATCAGTCCCCTAAAGTAGCTTGCACTCTTAAATCCATTTTACAGATATGGCTTGGCAAGATCAAGTAACTTGCCCCAGAAGTTCATATTTCACCAAGCGTAGACTTTGGGGTGATGTCCCCAGTTCACTACAATTCCAGGCTAGAAGTAATAACAGGACTCAGTAGACCCTCCATTCTTGGGTGGGGTAGAGCAAGGTGAGGGCTTGATGATCCAGTAAAGATGAGAAGAGCTCCTCTGGAAGTTCCCTTAGCAATAAAACTGGTCTTCCATAATCCACAGGGCATGGACCATGAACACCTCTGAGAAGGCCGACGCTCATAGGACTGTGGGCTCTTGGGTTGACAGCCAACAGGAGCTTTGCCTCCATGTCATGGCATGAGCAATCCAAGCAGGCCTTGGCTTCTTGGACATCATGCTCCAGTGCCTGAGCCCAGGTCCTCAAGTCAGTCCCACACAGCACTGCTTCCATTGCAATGTTTTCCTCCAAATGTTATTTTAAGTGCTGAGCCACATAAAAACAGCAGCAACACACGAAGGTCAAGCATTCTTTCCCTGACTTTTCACAGTGCCTTGTAGAATACAGTAACATTCAGTCTATGGATCCTAATACTACTTGAAGATCACAACAGGAATTTTGTGTTCAAATGTATACATATTGGTACATGTATACACATGCATATGGTTATACGCATGTATGATTATAATAATAGCTAACACTTACCGAGCACTTACTCTGTGCCAGGCACTATTCTAAGCACTTTGTAGGTAAAAATCTCATAAAGGTAGGTGCTATTATTGGAGTCAAGAAAGAAGCAGCAGCTTGCCCGTGTCACCTAGCTACTGAGTGGTAGAACAGGACCCAGAACCGTGTTCTTATCCTCTTAATTGCCTCTTGCTTCCTTCTCTTTTCTCCTTTGTGGTGGATAGCTAAAATTCATTTATTCCACCTACTTCCAAAGGACTGGAGGCTCCTTGAAGTGGCACTAGGTAGGACTCTGGGGCCCTGTCAGTGGGTGAGACTTTGTTTCCCTCCTTTTAGCTTGAGCTGCACACTTCCAAATCACAGTTCCTCCTCCACAAAGCTTACAGTTGTCCCCAGGCTGCCTTATCTACGACACTGTGCACCCATTGTACGTATTTGGTGACATTCCTAGCATGTTTTTACTCTAACTTAGCCCAAGTGCTTGTTCAGCCTTTATGTGTGTGATTTGACTCTTTTTGTAAATTATGTTTCCCCAGTCTCCTCCCAGCAGAATCCCTACAAACCAACGCCGTACACTGACTGTTCTAGAAAAAGAATCCACATTCCAGAGGATCAACTTTGGAAAAGGTGCCCCTTCAGCAGTGCTTGGGCTGGAGTTCAGGCCCGTGCTCCCACACTCCTTCCCTCCCCTCCATTCCCCACCATCACCCTGTCTCTAGCAGAAGAACTAACAGAGGAAGTGCACAATAAAGGTATACTCGAAATGCTAGAAATATCACCAAGGAGGTATAATGGGTGCTCAGTGTAGTACCTGTTGCCTGAAATTCTAAAGTAAGGCTTTATGAAATTGTTACAAAGATTTACAAAAACTAAAACTTTTATAGTGGCTTTCTTTTTAAAACATAAATCTGATCTATTCAATTAAATCCAAAAAAAAAATAGGGAGGACAGCTTAAGCGAATGACTAAATATCCAAGAAACAAAATTGAACACAGCAAATGCTGCTCATGATAAATGTGACAAAAACTTTAGAAAATGGGAGAGTCTTAGGAAGAGGTAGGTTGAGTATCAAGCCTCCATCCTCTACCATCATTTATAAGCTGTGGCAGTTTAGGCAAATCAGGAAATCTCCCTCCCAATTGTGCATCTGTAAAATGAGGTTAATGATCTCTACCCTCCCACCATTCAGGGTGTGATATGATTATTAGAGGAGATAATGGGTAGCAAAAGCACTCAGAGAATTGTGAAGTACTGGTCAGAGTTGGGTCTTACTGTGATTGTTATCCCCAGGACATCTGTCAATCACCAAAGCCAAAAAATTTTTTTTTGCTTGAAAAATAATGGTGGATCCATTATACATTGATCCTTTTCTGGCACACATGATGTTTAGAAATAATTGGAGATAGCTGCATCATTCCATGTGCAAAAAAACATGGTTTAATGAAAGAACCCAGAGAGAGCCCACATGGTGTTCAATTCTTCAGTTTCAAAGGAGATTTGGAAGGGGGATGAATTGAACACTGCGTACAGCTTCCTTCTAGAACCAGCTCCTTGGCTCAGGAAGGCTTCATAAGGCTTTCTTGTAGAGTTGTCATGGTTGGCGGGGGACGGACACAGTCTTACCAGGGCCAAAGAAACCAGTAGTGGTAGAACAGTTCTCTAAATGGAAAGTGCTAAACCTGGGAACTAGCTTTCATTAACATCCTTAACAATGAGTCTAAAGAGGGAGTGATGGTCCAGGTGCCAGGGCTGTAGCAGAATTAAAGCTCTTTAGAGAGAGAGAGAGAAATGGCAGACAGATGGGAAGAAACTGCAGGAAGCCAGTATGAGTAGGCAGAGAAGAGGCAAAGATGGGTGATGTATTTTGTAAAAGAAGTGACCCAAATTATGTTTATGATTCATTCATTCACTCACTTTCCTAAAACCCTGAATTCCAGTTAAGTGCAAGGCATGGTGTTAGGATTCCAGTACTGGGTGGAGGGCCATAGGTGAAAAGATACTAAGAGAATATTGTCTGTGCCTTTAAGCAGCTTATGATACAGCTGGAGAGAAAGACTGGAATACAGATAAAAATAACAAGACTTTATATGACCAATTCCACAGGAAAGAAATATGCAAATTACCAGGTGGAACAGTGACATTGGCTACAGCAAGAAGCTATTGGTGACCACAGCCAGTTTCTGCCAAGTGGCAAAGCAGAAAGTTTCTGCAAAGTGGCAAAGCAGGAAACCAGAATGGAAAGGAGAAGAGACGAGAAGGTGGCAGCAGTGTCCATGCATAACTGTCAAAAAGCATGGTTGTGCGTGAAGAGTAGATAGAATAGGTGCCAGCTTTACAGAGGTGTGAAGTTAGGGGAGTTTTCTCTTGCTTGGCTTTGTTTCTAATGAAGGATTCTAGCATGTATTTGAAGGTTGAAGAAAAGAATCCAGTAGCAAGAAAGAGGTTGAAGATTTGGAAAGAAGAGGTACAGCTAATGGAACAAAAGCCCTGACGAGGGAGGAAGGGATAGGATCCAGGGTGCTTATGGAGGGACTTGGCTTGTTTGGAGGAGGCACATGTGTCTGTTATATCGTGGGAAGAGAGAACAGGTACAAATGCAGCTGATCAATTTTCCCTATCAAACTTCTTCTCTGGAATTACCGGCGTTCCAAGCGTCCAAATTCTGAGAAAAGGATATGAAATCCTAATTGTGAAAGTGGAGGGAACTTCCCAGAAAAGCATGATAAAATGGCTAGGCAGTATTGAGGGCCCAGATGAGTTTAGAGAACATGAAGTTAGAGCTATGTCAAAATGTCTAGTTGTGTCATCTTCTTCAGAAATTCTCATCTAATCAGGCGATAGGCATGAACAAATCCAGGGCTCTTTGCCAGGCAGGAACAATTGAGAGGTGAACAGAGGATTTAGTAGTATTTTTAGGGCCTGGCAGAAAGCACCAAAGGCTCTGAGCTAGATACAGAAGGAAATGAAGATAAGAGGAAGTTCATGGACACAGCGAAGCGGGGGAACGATTGGCTTGGAAATCTGAGGCTGGAGAACTACTGCAGGGAGGGGACTTGAACAAAGGAACTGAAAGGTGGGGATGAGAGAATGAGATTTCAAAGGAGGCACAGTTTCCGAAGAGGACTGTGACCATGAAAGAGTGTGCTGAGTTAGAAGGGCAAAGAACACCACTGAGGGTGCAGTTGTCATGGAACTGAGCAGTCAGGGTGTTTACTGGATCAGTCACAAGGGCGTTTAGTTAGAATAATGGCATGAGTCAGGGCAGGGAGTAAGACCCTGAGAAAGCTGCTAAAGCCCTCAGTGAGTGGGAGAGACAAGATGAGCGGTGGACGGTGTGAATCCTACAGGAGAACTCAGGTTTTAAGAAAGAATGACAGTCAAGGGGGCAGCAGTGGGATGCCTGAAGGATACCGAGAACGGCTCCCAACACTCAAATTGGGGGATTTATGACTGAACACATGTCCTCCACTAGAGAGGTAAGCAGGGAAAACGGAGTCCTCAGGGGTCAGCCTAAGCTACAGTGAAGAGATGGAGTGGGAAGGATCACTAGGGTAGAAGAAGAGTTTAATGGAGCTGGGGAACTAGGGAATGGGAACCAGGGTGGGAGTGCAGGCCTATAAAGGAGTAGCAGTTCCTTGATGACAGCTGTGACACACTTCTCAGTGAATTCCAGCGTTACTCGACATCCTCGACATCCTCAAATGGTTGGACTCATCCAACCAGTAGCAGTTTTTATATTTCATGGGGATCAAGTTCACCCCCATATTAGGATAGGCGCGGTTTCCAGGTCATGGTGTCTGAGGCTCTTTGAAGGTTCTTTTATGTCACTTCAAAGTTGCACAGATGATAAATTACACACAAAAAGATGTAGGTTTGGGTCACCAACCTTATAAAAATAACCCATAATTCTATTACATCACATAATATTTAGTAGACATATTACATAAATCCTATTTCTTATAGGATATTACATATTACATAAATCCTATTTTCTTCTGCCTTTCCAGTCTCTCACCCTGCCACTTGCCCTACACTCTGACCAATTATATCAGACGAACCGCCCAAGTACTCCGCCTCATTCAGGCTTCTGAAAGGCTGTGTGTGATGTTCCAGTGTCGCCTCTTAACATGAATCCCACCTTCTCCTGGGCTGGGGGTAGGCTAGCTAGTGTTCCATGTCCTCTCTTCCCTTCAAGAAGTTGACGCGGTTACCCTTCATTTCCTCCCCTAAGTCAGATGAGCACTTTTCATTGCCTCAGGGAAACATAATGCAGAGGTAAAAAAATTTTTCCTAGCTTTTGACTTTCAAAATCCCGACCCTATGGGATAGACAAGGTTTGGCCAAAATAATGGCATGGGAAAAATGAATGGGGGCAGATATAAAATCTTCTCAAGCTGAAGGGAGGTGGGAAGGCTGAGGCGGGAAATGGTTTGCTGGGTACAGACCTTCTGGGATCTTGTTTCCTTTCAGGGGTCTCTGTGGGAATCCCAGCAAAAGTCTGCATTGCTATTTTCTCTTTTTTTGAGTTGGAGTCTCACTCTGTCGCCCAGACTGGAGTGCAGTGGCACGCTCCTGGCCACCACCACTTTGACCTGCTGGGCTCTGGCAATCCTTCCGCTTCAGTCTTCCAAGTAGCTGGAATTACAGGTGCGCGCTACCACACCCAGCTAATTTTTTATTTATTGTAGAGACGAGGTCTCGTCAAGTTGCCCAGGTGGGTCTCGAACCCGTGGGTTCAGGCAATCCACTCGCCTCGATCTCCCAAAGTGCTGGGGTTACAGGCTGAGCCATCCACTGAGCCCGGCCACCTCCATTGCTATTATCTCTCCCAGACCTAGCTGCAGTTTCTACGGCTGACCCACTCAACCTGCTAGCCTGTCTTATTTTGGCTTACATTGTGCTTTAAATTTGCCTTCATTGCTATTAAATCTTAAAAGCCCAGATTGCAGGACTCTCTTGGGAAAAAAAAAGACAGATTTGGCAAAACTGGAATCACCTTGCCTTGTAGCAACAATCAGCTGTCCCTGAGCACAGGACACAAGAGTGTCCGTTTCCACAGGGCAGGCACGCTCCAATCTCCTGAGTGTCAACATCCCCCATTTGTTTATGATACTCTGATCATTTCCTACCTGCCCCTTTTTAGCTTGTTGAGCTTTGTTCAGATCCCCTGATACCTGCTGAGACAAGTTTCAGGCTACAGGCTAGAAAAATGACTTGTCTTGATAAATCCAGGGCTCACCCCAGAGACACAGCAAGCTGGTTTTTCCCAACCTTGAGGGGAAGTGGTTCGTTTCTTTTGTGCAAAGGTGAGATAAGCCTCAGGTCTCTCCCAGATGATCAGCCCAGATCCTGCTGAGGAAAGATTTCGCTCTCATCTCAACAAACAAACAAAATGCCAGATCCAGTCTTTCTCTGTCAGGCTGTGAGAAGAGCAAAGAGGAATATACAGTGATGCTCCCACAAGTCACCTTGTGGGCACAATGCAGTCCTCTCCTTGAAAGGCACTTGCATACCCACTGACATAGCAATGCAACCATTGAGGATCCAAAGAGACTAACCTATGTAACCAGGGTCTCACAGAGAAGTAGAGACAGGGTTGGGAATCCAGGCCACCTGCCTCTCCTTTCAGCCACTGTCCTGTCCCTGAGGTTGTTGTTTCCCCCTTCCTAGGAAGAGGACTGGGTGGGAAATCTCCCAACATGGCAGAAGCAGCAGCAATTCTCTCCTTACTCAGATAGAGGGAGACAAGCTCCTGCCAGTCATTCTTCAACTCCTGGAGTAAAGATTTAAAGATTTCTGTTAGGCCCTGACACTTTTAATGGAACTTTCTAAGCTTATTTTTATTTCAAAAATCCACGAGTTTATTAAATGTGTAGAGGACGTGTGCTAAAGAGAGCTGATATCTACTCTTGCCCTTTTAGTACAAGCTCTCTAAAGCTGGCCTGGACTGTGTAGAGAAAGCTGGAGGCAAAGAACTGACAAATCAAGGCCAGCCTGACTCCTCTAGGAAAGGCCCCAGGGCAGATGAAAGTATTCTGGGTCTGATTTTCCCTTTTTGTTCTTTTGTGGCTGTTGGGTTATCCTCCGACTAAAAGAGCTTTCATTCTGGAAGGAAAGACAGTGCGTTGAGAGTGAGTGCTACGCATGTTTTTGAGTCTCTCTGTGGACTTGGCTGCTGTCATGGTTCCTTTTTTCAAAACGCCAGTTGGGACTTTCTCCCTTACTCCACACTGGGGCGAAAATCAAAGAACAGAGAAGTCTGAAGCCAGAAAAAAAAAAAAAAAAACAAAAACCTGATGAGAGCAGGGCTTTCTTTGCTTCTACCCCGACAGGATCCCTGCTCTGGAGCACAAGGCTGCCCTACATTCTAGACTTTGGGGCCTTTTTCACTCCCGGGAAGAGCGCATGGAGCCAAACCTCCCCCCCCCCCCCCCCGGGAGTTGCCGGAAGCTTTCAGGAGCAAAACCAGTTCCCCCGCTTGCGTGGAACTGGGGGAGCGCCGCAGGCGCTGGGGCAGGGAGGAGGGCGATGGTCTCGCGCGGGCGCCCTGGCAGCCCCGGCCGCCCACAGAACCCGCGGGGCCCGACGCGAGCCGGAAGCGCAGAAAGCGGGAGAAACGCCTTCCCCTTTCTTTCGCGGTCCTTCTCTCCACCTGCCGCGGAATGTTGCGCTCCCTTGGACTCACAAACGCGCCCAGGCGACCCCGCCCTCGGCCCCGACCCCCTGGCGGTGCGCCGGGTCCTGACTTCCTTCCCCACGTGGGGGCCCCGGCCGCTGCCGGGGGGCGGCGGGGGCGGCAGCGGCCCCCGGGCAGGGGCGGCGAGAACCTGTCCCGGGAACAGGCCGGAAACGCGGCTCGGCCTGAGCCGAGAGTCCAAGTTCCCGGCACACCCACTGTCCCCTCGGACTTCGCTTACAAAACACAAATTCAAAGGCACGACTATGGAGAATGTCAGCATGGTGACTGTGTAGGATGGAACTCCAAGCGCGACCCCCATGAGCGCTGGACCCTGGGTAGCTGCATGAGCTCCTCGCCGCGGAAGCCAGCCCGGCCTGCTCCCCTGTCCCGGGCAAGGGTCCTCCCTGTGTGGACGTGTGGACCCGGGCCCGGCGGGCGAGGGCACGCCGCCGAAGCCGTAACGCCGCGGCTGGTGGGCACCAGCTGTTGCTCCGCCCCCGCCCCGTCCCCGGGCTGGGGAAAATACACAGATAAATACAAAAGCGAAGTTCCAGACTCAATTCCCCCTAGTTTTCTTCTAGGACACTTTTTGAATCTTTTTACTGTAGGGGTGGGGTTGCATTCGTTCCACCTTCCTCCAACCTCTTTAATCCACTTTACTGAGGCGTAATTAACATAAATAAACCTCAGATATTTAAAGTGTATGATTTTGTGCGTTTTAACATGTATTCACACACTTGTGGAACCATCACCAAAATCCAGATGACATTTCATTTCCATCACCCTGTTGTAATCCACCCTTCCTCCGTCTACCCCCCCCCCCCCCCCCCCC
>NW_007258459.1:668725-681628 GCF_000164805.1 Carlito syrichta | reverse complement strand
CCACCTAACCCCAGTAAGAATGGCCATCATTAATAAAACAAACAACAACAGATGCTGGCGAGGATATGGAGAAAGAGAACGCTTCTACACTGCGGGTGGGAATGCAAACTAGCGCAACCGCTTCGGAAAACAGTGTGGCGATTTCTAAAAGAACTAGAAATTGACTTCCCATATAGCCCAGCAGTTCCTCTACTGGGAATATACCCAGAGGAACGCAAATCATTCTACAAAAAAGATACCTGCACACGCATATTTATTGCAGCACTATTAACAATAGCAAAAACATGGAACTAACTGTGCTGCCCATTGAAACTGGACTGGATTTTTAAAATGTGGTACATAGACATGATGGAACATTACACAGCCACAAAGAAGAACAAAATTATGAACTTCTCAGCAACTTGGATGGATTTAGAGTTTGTTACTCAGTGATCTATCACAGAAACAAAGAACAGAGTATCACATGTTCTCACTCATAAGCGGACCCTGAACATTTACCATAAAACGATAAGAAAGGGATTGACAAAAGTGGGATACTGCCAGGGTAGGGGTGAGGGTAGGGGACACAGCATCAATAAGGCTACTTGATATCAAACCAGGCAAAGTGGGAACCAAAGGGAGGCCCAAACTTTACCTGTATGATGACCAATTGTATACTTAATTCTGAATTGTATCCCATATCTTTAAAAGAAAAAAGAAAAAAACCTATAATATTAAAATATATGTATATGTATTGCTGAGTAGTATTCCACATTTATCCGTTCACTTCTTAGTGAACATCTGGGTTGTTTCCACTCAGCTTTTTAACTGCTTTTAATAAAGCAACTGGGAACACTACTAGTATACAAGTCTTTGTGTGAACACATATTTCATTTCTCTTGGGCAAAAATCTAAGAGTGGAATGGCTGTGTTGTATAATAGGTATACATTTAACTTTCTAAGAAACTGACAAACTGCCTTCCAAACTTCCATTGCATTCCCAGTTGCTCCATATTCTTCCCAGTCTTTTGACTATTAGCCATTTTAGAGGATTTTATTGTGGTCTTAATTTGCATTTCCTGATTCCTAATGATTTGGAGCATTTTCTAATGATCTTACTGACCATTCACATATCTTCTTTTGTGAAGTGTCTGGTCAAATCTTTTGCCCATTAAAAAAAATTGGAGCCGGGCTCGGTGGCTCAGCCTATAATCCCGTGCCTTTGGGAGGCTGACGTGAGTGGATTGCCTGAACCCGTGGATTCGAGACCAGCCTGAGCAACTTGGTTGAGACCTCATCTCTATAATAAAACAAAAAATTAGCCGGGCGTGGTAGCACGCACCTGTAGTTCCAGCTACTTGGAAAGCTGAAGTGGAAGGATCGCTGGAGCCCAGCAGGTCGAGGCTGCGGTGGCCGGGAGCGGCCACTGCACTTCAGTCTGGGTGACAGAGTGAGACTCCAAATCAAAAAAAAAAAAAAAAAATTGGGTTGTTTGTCTTATTGACTTTTAAGAGTTAGTTTTTTTTTAATGTATTCAGGATTCAAGTTCTTTGTCCAATAATGTGTTTTGAATACTTTTACCTACTGTCTTGTTTTCTTTGTGTCTAGTGAGAATCAAAAATTTTTTAATTTTTGATGAGATCCAATCATCAAACTTTTTTTTTTAATGGTTCATGATTTTTTGGTGCTCTAAGAAACATTTGCCTACTCCAAGGTCACAAAAATTTTCTCCTGTCCTAGAAGTATAATCATTTTAGTTTTTATATTTAGGCTTATGATCCATTTTGAGTTAATTTGTGTATATGGTATGAGGTAAGGATTGATAGGGCTTTTCTTCCTCTTACTGATATTCAGTTGATTCAGCACTATTTTTTGAAAAGACTTTTTTTCTTTTTTTCTTTTTTTTTTTTTGAGTTGGAGTCTCACTCTGTGGTTTTTTTCACATTGAATTGCCTTGGCATCTTTGTTAAAAATTGGTGACATAGGTTTGTGTGGGACTATTTCTGGGCTCTCTATTCTGTCCCATTGATCTATATGTTTATTTTTTGTCAACACCAAACTGTTTTGACTATCGTAGTTATAGTAAGTCCTGAAATATAAAGGCAAGATTGGTAAATTGAAGGACGAGAACTTTGTTCTTTTAAAAAATGATTTTATGGAGTGGCCATGGAGGTGTGCTGCTCAGCTCTTCTTCAAAAAAAGAACTACTGTTGGGAACTTAGTTGACAGCTTCACCTTATGGATTCACTACCATGTTCACAGACAGGCCAGGCTTCTCATGTAGGTTCTAAACAATTACTTAATATGGCAGGGGTACTAATGATAGCCCATTCCAGCCAATGCAGGACTCTTCCAACAGTCAGTTTTTGCTTGGGGATTTCCCATTGCTGGCTGAAATGCTCTCAGAGCCATACTGTGGTCTGAAGCCCTTTCTACAGAATTCTTGCTTCCCTCTCTTTTTTCACAGATTTCAGTCCTGCATTGGGGTTTGAAAGCTTTTTTTTTGCCAACTCCTTTTCCCTCTCCTTTTATCCTTCCCGGTCATTTACCTCTATGAACATCTTGTATCTCGAACGCAGTCTTGACCCCTGCTTCTTGAATGTACCTAACAAACATACTTTTGTTATCTGGGTCTTTTGCATTTCTGTATACACCCTATAAGTCAGCTTGTGAAATTCTACCTAAAAAGGCCTGCTGGAATTTTAAATGGCAGTTCATTGACTCTACACATCAATTTAGGCAGGATTGCCATCTTACAATATCAAGTCTTATCCACAAACATGATATATTTCACCATTTATTTAGGTCCTTTTCAATTTCTCTCAGCAATGCTTTGCAATTTTTAGTGTAGAGGTTTCAGGCATCATTTGTTAGGTTTATTCCTAAATATTTCTGATACTATTATATTAAAATTGTTTTAAAAGTTTTATGTTCCAATTGATTGCTGCTGGTGTAGGAGAATAAATACAATTGAATTTTGTATATTGACTCTTTATCCTGAAACCTTGACAAATTCATTACTATTAGTCCCAGTAGTTCTGTCTCTGTTCCCCGTCTCCCTGACTGCCCCCCCCCCACAACACTCATACAACTTTCATGGGATTTCAATGCTCTGGTAAGAGTGGAGTATGGGTAGCTGGAACTCTCCTATCAGTATCTATCTCCCTGCCTGGAACTCCTTTACTCTCAAAAAAAGCTTCTAGAAGCTTCTGAAGAACTATAAGACTCCAAGTAACACAGCTTAATCATCCACTCTTCTAAGGAAGTTGGTATTTACTGAGTATCTCCCCCTAAATTTTATAGGTGAAATTGCCATGTTGCTTTTTAAAAGTAAAAAAAAAAACACCCTGTGAGATAGCTAGAAGTATCTCAATTTTAAAGTGAAAAAAAAATAGAGATTAAATCTCCTTGATAAGCCGGGCTTGGTGGCTCAGCCTGTAATCCCGCGCCTTTGGGAGGCTGAGGTGAGTGGATTGCCTGAGCCTTCGGGTTCAAGACCTGCCTGGGCAAATTGGTGAGACCTCATCTCTACAATAAATCAAAAATCAGCTGGGCGTGGTAGCGCGCGCCTGTAGTTCCAGCTACTTGGAAGGCTGAGGCGGAAGGATTGCCAGAGCCCAGCAGGTCGAGGCTGTGGTGGCCGGGAGCGGACACTGCACTCCAGTCTGGGCGACGGAGTGAGACTCCAACTCAAAAAAAAATTTAACAAATAATAAATAAATAAATCTCCTTGATAGAGTCTCCCAGTTGGTTTCTTTCTGAAGGAGGACTAAAATCTGTCCGTCTTACTCCAGAGTTCATGCTTTTTCCTCCCACCTCAAGCTGACTATCCTCAGGCCAAACAGACAGATAGATCCCAAACTAGTTCTTTGCTGAAGCCCAATCTTTAGACTGTCTCGCATTCAACCATCACACGTGCCTAAGGGTGCAGAGGCCTGACTAAGGCTCTGGTATTCCACCCTCAATGATGCCTGCCACCCAGTTTGGTTTCCTAGTTTCCTGTTCCACTCAGATTGCTTTCTGAGGCTAGCAGTGACCTCTCCCTTACCCCACCTGATGAACTCTTTGCAAGTCTAAGTTTTTTGTGTTTTTTTTACTTCCCTGCTGTCTTTGCAGAGAACATCTCCTTGGAACCATGTGACTCAGTTTGCTTCTGGTTCTGCTAAAGTCTTTGGTCACTTTTTAATCCATCTTCTGTCCTGTTTCTCTGTGTATTCTTCTCCCATTAATCACCCAGGATCACTCAATCTGCAGTCTGTAGGTCTTCTGCTTTGTTCCTCTCTACAGTCATTCTCAGAGATGCTCTTTCAAGCACCTGTGGGAGCAAGCCTCTTTCACCAACTCTGCCAGTTGCCTAAAGTTCTGATCACTGAGCTTCCTGGGTTTTCCAGGATAGTTCTGCTATCCTCATAAAACCATTACAATAACTTGAAATTCTAGTAGTTTAGCATCTAAATGATGTTTCCCAGATTGCATCACCCTCCCCTTCTAGCCTCAGAAGAGTACAAATCTTTTCTTACACCCAGTGTGTCTTTATTTGTAGTTTGAGGGACATATTTAACATGTCAAAGAAATGTTCCCACTTGGATGGGCATATTTACAAAATCTAAACCTTGTTGACATACAAGCTCTGTCATAATTCTATACAACAGGTAGCTAATCCCCAAAGTTGTCTTTACTTCTAGAGATTCTGCCATCCATTTTTGTTTTTTCTTTCCTCCTTCCCTTCTCCCCATCAAATCACCTAATCTAGTCCATTGTTTTCCCTGAGTTAGTCTTAGGTTAAGCTCTGTCTTCTGCGGCTACTGCCACTCTTATTGATTAGTTCAAGAGTGATTTCAAAAGACTGATAGTCAAGTTTGTATCATTCTCCCCACCCCCACTGCCCCCCATTAGGGTCAATGTTGCACAAACAAAAACTTTTCCTCTGATACTTTTTTTGTCATATAGGTTTGTAATCTGGGAATATTAAAAAAACCCCAAAAAACAGCAGTCTGTATCAGCAGAAGGTTACCTAGTGGCTCTTCATGTTTCTATATACTACATCCAAACCCTTTGGTTTTAGAATTTTCTACCAGTGTCCTGTATCACCAAGTTCATTGTTTACATTATTTCTCAAGATGGAAGGAAGACTTTCAGCCAAGAGAAGAAACCCCAGGCTTGCTGGCCCTTTTTTGTGACCTGACCTCCATGCTTTTGCCCATTGTATTCTGCATGCCTTGAATGCCAACGTTATTAAGTTTTCCCCTCATTTTAAATCTCAGCTTTATATTTTCCTATGCTAGTATTTCTTCTCTAACCCTTTACAGCCTTCAAGATATGTGTTCTAGAGTAAATCTCTTAGGATTTACTTAGTAAATATCTCATTTGCTATTAAACTAACCCTGAAGAGCTGAATTAACCAGAAATGATCATTAGCATTAGTCTGTGAGTGTCTTCAAGATAAGGACCCTGTCTTATTTAATATTGTAGCACCAGCATCTAGTCCACTGTCAAGTATATCATTTGGGTACAATACATCTATGTTAAATAAACAAGCATGACTTTATGGTGTTGCCCTCTTCATCAAGTTCTTTAATTGCCGAAGAGTTTGAGCTTCCTTACCTTTAAAAAAAATGGTTCTCAGACAATTATCTAATACTGTAAGAAAGGGATTTGCAGTAGTGGGAACTTCTGGGGGGGTGTGTGCTCACTTCATCAATTAGGGTACCAGGTGAAGTGGGAACCAAAGTGAGGCCCAAACTTTACCTGTATGATGACCATTCGTATACCTAACCCTGAATCATACCCCACATCTTTAAAATAAAAATACATTAATTAAAAAAAAAACAAAATGATTCTCAGAATATGAACATCATAGATTATGAACATTAAGTAAGGAGAGCTATATAAAAGTCCTAGCACAGAATTTGGCACAGAGAACTGAATATACGAGGGGTATCCCCCCAAAACACAATTATCTTTTGGAGAGCTGGCCTCTTGTAGTATAGTCTTCCCCTCACTAGGTTAGTGTTCTAGGAACCAGTCAGTATCAGTGTACCAGCTAGCATGGCTGTGAGAGGATGCATTGCAGAAGAAACATCTGGAGTGTGGCAAACAGGTGACTGGTTCTTCCACCATGACAATGCACCTGCCCACATTATGCTGAATGTTCAGCAGTTTTTGACCAAAAATGGCATGCCCCCCATGCCCCACCCTTCCTATTTACCCTCTCTAGCCCCTAGCAGCTTTTTTTGTTTGTTTCTCCAGATGAAAAAAGTCTCAAAGGAATCATTTTGCTGACATGGAAGAGGAGAAACAAAAAAACGACAGAAGCACTAAAAGGCATCAAATTGACAAATTCAAAAACTGTTTTTGAGCAGGGGAAAAAGCATCTCAACAGGCGGGTTGCATCAAACAGAGTACTTTGAAGGTGAATGAAGTTTAAACATGCAAAATACACAATTTTTAATAAATAAATTTGACTGTTTTGGGGTCCTCTCTTGTATACAGGTTCACGTCAAGTTTTTAGATTGTCATCAGAGCTTTAGCATTCCTATCATTGCTCCTCCACAGCAGAGTCTTTTTGCTAGAGTTTCTTCTAGGGTAGACCCAAACTCAAGTATGGAATTTGTACTAATCTGTAGAAAAAAAACAAACTGGTCCAACAGGAAGAAAATCCACAAAGACTACTGCTCACAATGCCCTTTGTTATAATTTTTGGTGCAGAATTTGATTGTGACAGTTTATATATACAGATATACACTGATTTGTCTTTTTTGGGGATTCCATAAATGCATACTCTGTTTGGACACTAGGCCTCATAATGGTGGGGCCCATTCTTTCCCCTCCCCTTCCTCACTTTCCATATAGGAGGGAAACTATACAATCAACAGGCTGAATAGCCAGCTTTTGGATACTCTGATGCGTTCTTTTAACTTTTTACTTTTTTTTGAGTTGGAGTCTCACTCTGTCACCCAGGCTGGAGGGCAGTGGCACGCTCCCAGCCACCGCAGCCTGGACCAGCTGGGCTCCACTATCCATCCGCCTCAGCCTTCCAAGTAGCTGGAACTACAGGCATGAACTACCATGCCCAGCTAATTTTTGATTTATTGGAGACATGAGGGCTTGCCAAGTTGCCCGGATGGATCTTGAACCTGCAGGCTCAGGCAATCCTCTAGCCTCGGCCTCCCAAAGTGCTGGGATTACAGGCTGATGCGTTCATCTTAACATCGAACTCTGAGTATTTATAATCAGCAGGGAGAATGAAAGCCATTAATCCTGGGGAGCTATAAAATCACTATCATAAATTTAATAAGTTTCATATGTTTGGAGTGGCAATTGTCCCTAAACTGAACTATGCCTTCAGGTTTTCCATCTGTAAAATAGAGGTAAGAGTCTACTCTCACCCTCTTAGGAATAGCACTATTATGATTCAGAGGAAAGAGTGCTGAGGTTAGGCGATGGTGTCCACGATGCATGGTGGTCTTCTCAGGATGATGCACAGCCCAAGTGAAGTGTGGTAGGACTCTCTGAGGCACCCTTTCTGTGCGAATGGTGAGCTCTATCCTCATCTTTGACTAGCTGCACAGTTCTTGGAAAAATCAGTTCCTTTCTCTCCCTTCCAAAATGAGAAATTCATATTAAGCATTCTAAGTCATCTCTGAGGTTAAGAATGCTACGCCTTTTTCAGAAACGAATTTAGTAGCCCTCGTCTTCTACCAGAAGTTGCCAGATAAAAGGAGACTTCACATGTACTACGTACAGAAGGGAATTGGGCACGTGCTGCCCACAGCAGGGATGTGGTGTCAATATATCATAGCACCACACACCAAGGTGGAACTCAAAGAGAGTGAACATGTCTGGATGGAGACAAGAACCCTAGGGAAGTAGAGGCATATAGATTACTTGGACACTTTTTCACAAGTATAATTATCAATTTTTGTTCAAAGATGGAACCTATTACTAGGTATTCTTTTGAGGCTTCTTAAGCCCTCTGACCCATAGTCACACATCAGCAAGGAGGGACTGGAAAAATAAATGGGGGGGTTTCCTCGTTTGTTTTTTTTTTTTTGAGTTAGAGTCTCACTCTGTTGCCCAGACTGGAGTGCAATGGCCGCTCCCGGCCACCGCAGCCTTGACCTGCTGGGCTCCGGCGATCCTTCCGCCTCAGCCTTCCAAGTAGCTGCAACTACAGGCATGCGCTACCAAGCCCAGCTAATTTTTTTTTTTTTTTGATTTATTGTAGAGATGAGGTCTCGCCAAGTTGCCCAGGCGGGTCTTGAACCCGCGGGCTCAGGCAATGGGGGGTTTCCTCTTATGCCTCTTGGATATGTTAGTCCCTCTGAGGATAGACTCAAGTGTAGCAGGTGAAGGGTTGCCTCTGTATCCCCTGGATGGTCATGCCAAGTTCAAGGCAGACCACCTTGGAATCTGCATCTGTCTACAAATGCCATCATACTTCTTAGTTGTAGAAAGAGTCACAGGGTTGCCAGTCAAAGACTTTATGAAATGTCTGGTTTTGGGCAAACTACTCTAGATCTCTGAGCTGATAGATGTAAAGATCAAAAGAAATAGAAGTTAATAGAATGTTTTGTTCTATAGCTACAAATCTTTTTCTACTCAAATATTGTTTCAGAGATATTTATTTATTTATTTATTTTGAGTTGGAGTCTCACTCTGCCACCCAAACTGGAGTGCAGTGGCATGCTCACAGCTATTGCAGCCTCGACCTGCTGGGCTCCGGCGATCCTTCCACCTCAGCCTTCCAAGTAGCCGGAACTACACGCATGCTCTACCACGCGGGGCTAATTTTTGATTTATTGTAGAGACAAGGTCTCACCAAGTTGCCTGGGTATGTCTTGAACCCGCAAGCTCTGGCAATCTACTCGCCTCGGTCTCCCAAAGTGCTGGGATTTCAGGCTGAGCCCCAGAGCTCGGCGAAGGGAAGATTTTTTTAAATGAACTCTCTAAGACTGATGATCCCTTTGTCAGGGATATTTGAAGAAGGGGCAACAGTATAGGCCAGAGGGGACAATGAACCACAGTCCTACAACTTGGAAGTGACATTCTTGGGAGAAAGCTCTGCTTTCCACGCCCGTGCCTGCCCCAGTCATACCTGGGCTCTTCTCTCCACCTTGACTTGGTGACAGATCACTCGACCCATTCTGGATCTTGGTTTGGCTTTGTCTCTGCCTGTGCAGTCCCTAACTGTTGTGGCCTGGGGGTTAACTGTTGGCACAGAAAGGGTGCCTCAGAGAGTTATTTGATTTGTGAGTCATGGCAACAATGGTGATGCAACCTATGGCCACTGTAGTCTGAGCGCCCACATCTGGCTTATAGCCCATGGCAGCCTTGCAAATGCAGTACCTCAGGTGCTCCAACAAGCAGAACCAACAGAACCAGGGATTAAGGAGTCTCTTCAGTTAAACGAAACCTAAATCTCTACCTCCAGCCCAACTACTCAGAGCTTTTGCTTTACTAAGAGCAGAGAGACTATTTAAGTGTCAATTTAAACAGCTGCTTGTGCCATTGTGGTGCAAGGAAAATGCACAGGCTTGTGAGGCAGACCATTCATTTAGGGGGGTTAAAAGTTTTGCCAAAAGGCCAATCATCTAGTAATTGAACACGTTCCTGTAGCCTCCTTTGCATTCAGGTACTAAGGGGTCCAAAGTAAATGGGTCCATTTTCAGCATGGACCTCCCACACACAGGACTGCTTGACAGTCAGCCTATCAGCTACGCCTCCCCACACCCCGCCCCATCTCACCCCAGCTCCATGTGATTCCAGCTTCATGTTTGAAGGAAAAGAGCCATCAAGTGTGTCTAGGACGTTTAGACACTAAATAAAGATTATGATGAAACTATCATTCACGAAATTAAAACTACCCTTTTTCCTTAAATGTTCTCACTGATAGACTCATTTTGATTTCCTGAGTTATACTGAGACCACATGTGTGTGTGTGTGCATGTGTGTGTGTGTGTGTGTGTGTGTGTGTGTGTGTGTGTGTGGAAGTAACTGACCCAACACAACAGAATGTGTTGGCTTAGTCTATAGTGGCCAGTGTATTCCAAGTATTTCATAGTCTATCCCAAATCTTGCAATTGTTTGTACATCTTGGTTAGATGGCTCATTAAGTCAGCCAAAATGACGAGGTCTACAGTCCCATTGACTCCTTTGTTTCCTCATGTATAGATAATACCCAGAAGACTTGAGCCTCAAAGAACATAATGACTGGGTTTGAAAAATCTTAAGGAACCACTGCAAAAACTTAACTACCACTTGCAATATAAATGTTATATCTTTGCTTTCATGTTAATTCCCTCTCATATTTTACGAGACTATATTACAGTTAAAACTGGAAACATAGCCAGACACAGCCAACACAAGTCATTATTCATTGAATTATTCATTCAAGTTCCTTAACTTTAAAGCCACCAACCAGTTCCTACAATAATTACCACACTGCAATATAAGTACATAAAATTTGTTGCAGTTCTGAAGAACAAAACTATATGCTTTTCTGTGCTTTCATAATACATTGCCTTAAAAACAAATATCTGCAATTCAACCTAAAACATCCAAATTTCCAACTTCCAAGCAAAGTCACCACAAGAAGGAATTATTTCTGCATGAAGTTGGTAAAAGTAACAGCTTTTTAAATCCGGTGTAATTATCTTGTGCTATTGAGGTGCCGTTTCTTAGCAAAGCAACCAGAAGTCCCAAATTTCTCAGGTTGTCCTGATTTTGAATGCCCTGACCCATTACCAACCTTTGTATTCAGACAAAGTATCCCATCTTATGGTTCTGATAAAATGAGCCATATTTAATTTATGTCAGTCTACAATTTAATTTAAAGAAAAACAGTGTTTGTGCTTCAGAGATGGTGTAAAAACAGAAAGAAGGAAAGAAAGAAATTAAGAAAGAAAGGAAGAAGGAAGAGAAGGGAAGGGAAGGAAGGAAGGGAAAGAAAAAGAAAAAGAGAAGAAAAGAAGGTGAGAGAAAGAGGGAAAGAACAAAGGAAGGATGGAGAAAGGAAAGAAGGAAGAAAAAGAAATAAAGGTAGCACAAGCAGTTCCTATGAAAAACAAAAGCATCACCATCCTAACTTATCTTTATTGAAACTGCAATTTTCTAAAGTCTTTTCTTAAATCTGCTGTATCTCTGTGTAATGTTATTTTCAAGCTCAGTGAGGAAGATTTTTACTTCATCCTCATAAAACATCTTTTCATGCATTTTGTGTACCCCATGTGGGTTTATAATTACACAATCTTAATTGAAGGGGTACAGATGAAATAACAATCGTTTCTCATCTGCAACTTCAATTTTCTAGAAAGACATTTAAGTCTTCAATTCCTGGGTACCTGAAAAAAGCAAACAAGGTACAGATGGCTGTAATTTTTCCTATTTTTAGTTTTGAAAGGAATCTTTTCTTACGGCAGTGCAAACAAATAGAAAAATGCTTGTTTTTGTATATAAAAATAAAAAAATAAAAAAAAAAAACAACAGTCCTTGAATACTTGTAACAAAAGACTGGAATTGACATTGGATTTAAAAGCTGAAGTTTGGAAGTAAAATAATTTTACTACTCTTTAAATATTTTAGCAGTTTAAAAATACACTAGAAAGTAAATACTCATATCTCCCTAATAGTGAACCCCACTCGGAGTGACATTCTACATACTCCTATTTTGCCACAATGTGGATTTTCCCCTTCAAATGAAAACCTACAGAAAGAAACTCTGAAAAGGATAGATTGTTCCCCCTTCCATTCTCATGTCAATAAAATATTTTGACTGAACTGTTTTCTGATTACAAAATTCATATTCAGTTTTTATTTTTAAATTCTAGAAGCAGTTACTTAAAAGATTGCATTATATTATTAAAAGTTAGCCAAAATCAAGTAATGAGACCTTTAAAACGAACACATTTCAAAGAATTTCATTCTCTTCAATAGTTGCATGAGTTTTATTTTTTCCAGGAAAATGTGCAAATATCAAGGTTACCTGGGTCTGCTGGTCACTTCTAGTTTTTGGACTCTTGAAGATGGTGAGTTTTGCTAATGATGCGCTGCTGTTTAAGAAGCGGGTGGCTTTTCTGGCAATCACTCTTTGTGTGCCATCTTTTATAAAGGTGCTTCTTGTTGCTAAGAGATCAGTTGCTTAGAGACCAAATCATTTAAAAAAATATATATGTCAGGGGCCAACATAAATTATAACCAAATTTTGTCATTTCAGCTCGCCCTCTGAATGTTTGGTTTTTGTAATAGATCGTAGCGTACCAAGAGAAGCCAATTACTAATCACAAATAGAAAATGAACCATGAGGAGGAAAAAAGATCTGTGCGTACGTTCCCATGGACAGAGAGTAATGCCACGACTCCCTTGAATGGAGTTACATAGTCACTAGACTCTTGGAAACTTTGGACCCCTCACAGACATATGCTGTGAATATAGGTTTCTGCACACACACAGAGCCCTGTCCCCGGCAAACTTGAGTGCAGTTTGGAGTATGAAAACATGTGGGAATTGTGAAACTGCTTTAGTCTTTTCCCAAGGAAAATTAAGATAAAAATGTTATGCTTAGGAAAATATAAGTTGGAAGTCTAAAGTGATCTTAGCTTTCGGCCAGATGTTTTTATGTGTGAATATTATTAAGTTGTCACTGCTTCAGGTCCAGCTATGTACATGCTGGGGCTATGTGGGGGGAGGAGAGTGCTTGGATAAAAAGCTCTCTACCTTTCAAATTCTCCTCTGTACTCAGATATAGCATTAGCCAAGAAATGGAGCCAAGAGACAGGAGTAAATACAATTGGTTAAGCAGGTAAGCTTTGGTTTTTTAAAGGGTCTTTCTCTCATTTTTCATGGTGACTCTGCCCATTGGGACCCTCCCCTCCCCTCCCCTCAAATTTACTATCTTTTTTTTTTTTTTTGAGTTGGAGTCTCACA
>NW_007258459.1:635533-668660 GCF_000164805.1 Carlito syrichta | reverse complement strand
ATTTATTGTAGAGATGAGGTCTCACCAAGTTGCCCAGGCAGGTCTCGAACCCGCGGGCTCAGGCAATCCACTCACCTCAGCCTCCCAAAAGCACGGGATTACAGGCTGAGCCACCGAGCCCAGCTCAAATTTACTATCAGCTAATTACTATCTCCTAGGGACATTTACATTTTGGCAATATACTTTCAGATGAAAGAATCTTAAGTTCCTTTAAGATCCAAAAGAAAGCCAGGCTCGGTGGCTCAGCCTGTAATCCCATGCCTTGGGAGGCTGAGGTGAGTGGATTGCCTGAGCTCGCGGGTTCGAGACCCACCCGGGCAACTTGGCGAGACCTCATCTCTACAAGAAAAAAAAAAAAAAAAAATTTGCCGGGCATGGTAGCGTGTGCCTGTAGTTCCAGCTACTTGGAAGGCTGAGGTGGAAGGATCCCCGGAGCCCAGCAGGTCAAGGCTGCGGTGGCTGGGAGCGGCCACCACATTCCAGTCTGGGTGACAGAGTGAGATTCCAACTCAAAAAAAAAAAAAAAAAGATCCAAAAGAATTATGGTGTTCCAAGCTTCTTAACAGGTAGCATGGGTGATGTTTGGGAACAAAATAAAAGCTAGGCACAACCCTTCACTGGATAACTTTCATGACACGACTCCCTCTTGCATCTCTTCTTTTGCTACCTCCCCTTATCCTTGAAGATCTCTGTGACTTCATCTTGGGAAAGAGAAAACAAGCAAATAAGAGACCAGAGACTCGGAGTTAAAATCAAGCTAAGCACATATGCACAGTAGAATATTATGCAGCCATAAAGAAGGATAAAATTATGAACTTCACAGCAACTTGGATGGACTTAGAGTCTATCATACTGAGTGATAACAGGAACAAAAAACTGAGTAGAGCACATGTTCTCACTCATTAGCAGACCCTGAATAATTATCATAATACTACAAGAAAGGGATTGGCAGTAGTGGGAAACTGCCAGGGGAGGGAAACACACCTCATCAACAAGGGTATCTGCATATGACCCTTTATATACCCAACCCTGAATTCTACCCAACACTTTTAAAATAAAAAAAAAAAATCTCATAAATAAAGCTAAAAGGCTAAAAGAATACCTGGGATCTTAGAGACATGTTCCTTTCCTAGCCTCTAAAGTACTTGCCATTATAGAAACCCTCATACCTTGGGCTTGACTGAGAAAGCATCTCGGGATGAACCCACTGTAAGGGTGAAATTGAGCCTCAGTGGCTGGGACAGGAGCCAGGTGGGAGGAAGAGGGGGTCCAGTTCTTATTCTACTCTTTTGAACTGGTCACTGTCTGATGGCATCAACCCATCATTCATCTAAAAAGTAGACAAAAGACCTGCAATCAGCTTGAATTTATTTAGATATATATGCCAGTGAAAGAAGAAGGAAAATAACACCCCTATGCAAGGGGGTTGGCAGCTAACACTCAGCAGAAATTAACAAAAGAGGAAAGGAAACACTGACTTCCCCCAACCCAAGCAATGAGTGGAAATGGACAAATAGATCTACTAGGCATATTTTTCCCCCTAAAGTTTACTCTTCCTTCTAACCCCCCAAATTTCTCTTCATGGCTTATGGGATAGAAATGGGATAGAAATAGAAGCAGAAAGGGAAATAGAAGGAGTTAGAAGTAGGAAATAGCAAGAAAATAAAAATTCCTGAGTACATAGAGTCCAGGAAATGCTGATTGAAGGGACGAGAGAGAGAGCAAGAGCAGGCAAATGGAGAAAGAGGACTGTGTGCTCCTCGAGGGTAGAAACCATCTTACTCCTCTCTTTCCTCAACTCCAAGTACTTGGCACAGATTTTTGCTTTTAGAATATAGTTACATGCTTTTGTTAAATTCCAAGTCAAAGGAGAAAAAGAGAGAGAAAAGACGGATCTAAGGGGGTTGAACTACTACTTGGCCCTGGGCCCCATGTGACTGATTCCTTCCATAGGAGCATGATCTGCAGACAACTTTGGACCTAAATCTGAAAACAAAATACTTTGGACCTAAATACTTTGGACCTAAATCTGAAAACAAAAGACTGCCCTTCTTATCTATCCATTCCGGTGTCTCCATTCTTTTTGCTCTGGTTTGGCTCTACTTCATTTGCTTTGGGTTCTTAGCTTTGATCCTTAGCTTTGACTCAAGCTGTGAGTGGAACATAGACCAACTAGGCATACATTTTCTCCTAAAGTCTCTTCCTTCTAGCCCCCCACATTTCCCTTCATGGCTTATGTTTTGAGATAGAAATGGAAGCAGTAGGGAAAATAAGAATTTCTGGGTACACAGTCAGTGCCTGGGAAATGTGGATTGAAGGGATGAGAGGGAGAGCAAGAGGCGGCAAAGGAAGAAAGAGAACTGTGTGTCCTCCACATTTGCCTTTTGGCTACTTCCTATCTATGGGGAGGTGACTCGGGCACCATTCTGATTAGTCCTTGGCAGGCTCCAGGCTCTCATCTGCCTGGATGGAGGGGGAGAGGATGCCATGGTCGATGACAGACCATTGTCAACATTCAGCATGGTGAAGAGAATAGGCTTGGACCCATGAGGGCTCTGCTTCCAACTTGAAGCTTGGAAGAAAAATTTTAGCACAGATGTAACTGCTTGTGCCAAGGAATGTTATCTCGTGTCATTTTGGTTGCACCATAGCTCTCTGCAACCAGGTCTTCTCTGCACCATGCGAGTCTGTGTTGTTTTGTTGCAGGTATTCCCACTCTATGGCCATGGTTGGACCATGTCAGTCTATCCTTGTGGCTTGGGTGCCACCAAGAGGAGAGAGAGAACTTCCTAAAGGGCTACAGAACATCTTGGTCTTTCTCTTCAGGGCTTTTATTTTCATCTCTGTAAGGGGTCTAAGCTCTCCTTGTCCCCAAGTCTGAGAGTTAAGGTGGGCAGCCCACTTGTCCACAGGTACCTAGACCACAGAGCTCCCCCATCCAGACCTCACCACTCCTGGGGAGCTGCCCAGTCCATGTGAGCTCTATCTCCCTGTCTCAGGAATAGAGGGACTGCTCTGTATTCCATGGGAGCCCAGAACAGTGGGAGCCTGCCTACAGATCAAGGAAGGGGTACAATGAGAAACATTGAGCCCCAAGGTGTCCTCTGTGGAAACCATTACCGCTGCAAGTGCCTCTTATTGGGGAAACCAGTATCCCAATTGAACATCCATAGATTCTGGTGCTGTCTTTGTTTACTACCCAACTGCCAGAAATTCTTCTAGGATTGGCCTCTCCTGGCTGAAAATTCAACAGACACCATTTCTAGGAAGGGCCACACAGTCCCCTTACTACATAGTCCTTTCTACCTTAGCTAGAAGGTAGGAAGGATCTACTCCAATCTCAGGAAAGTTTTAGTGTAATGACCACAACTCTGTTCCTATTTCTCCAAGAACCTATTCCCAGAAGAAGACAACTGGAGAGTCTGCTTTGTTTTGTTGCAGGTATTCCCACTCTATGGCCATGGTTGGACCATATCAGTCTATGACCTACTAGGTAAGAATGAAGGCTGCGCCAAGTGCTTGGGGCACTTTCTAGAGGTTCTTGTGTTGCTTTTTGCAAGCCATTTCACCATGCAGCTGCCAGGTGCTGGGTGGAAATCTACTCCGAGAAGCCAAGCACAGGCACAGGAGAGGGAGGACTTGCCCTGAAGTCACATCTGGACATCCAGTCCAGTAGCTACTTTGAAAGAGGACTTGGGCAGCAGAAGACAGCAAAGCACAACTGCCTCAATGCAAACCCTAGAGCAGCTTTGGGAGGCAGGAGGTGAGGGTCAGGGGAGTCTGCCCCTCCACAGGACAACTGCTTTGGTGGCCAGAGGTACAGCAACCAAGCTTACCCCTGTGCTGGTTGCCTCTCTAAATTCTGAAAAATCTTTGCCACAGTCCACAGGGACCTCTGGAATATAAGACCTGAGACACGAAGACCATGATGGAGGCGGAACAGACCTCAAGACACATGGTTACAGTCGCCTTCTCTGATTTTATACTTTCCCCAGCCTCGCCTCATCCTTGTAGCTGGAGGCCTCAAGACACAACCTTCTTCCTTTCTTTTTTGGCACCTGTCGCCACAGCCCTCTACTCAGTAGAAAGGCCTCTCGCCACCTGCTCCTCATCCAGATTGTATCCCAGCCTTGTTGGGTATACATGTCTTCACATGCACACCCTTAGGTTCTCTGATAATCACCCAAAGAGAAGATCAGACAAAATGTATCACTTGGGTTCTTGGGAAAGATTTGCCCTGTCTCCCCAGTGGGCCTGATCCAACTATCCAGGATAAGTCATTCTCAACAACTCTGCACCTGTTGCAACATCCCTTCTTCTTCCACCTCCTTCTCCCTTCTCACCCTGCTACAGAAAATCTGGCTTCCATTCCCACCAAATCTCCAAAACTCTAGTCACACCAACACTCTGGCAGCTCACCTGCCATGGGAAAGTTACAGTAACCCTTCCAGAAAGATCTCTGAGACACCCTCTGATACATTGAAGACCACAACAAAGAGTACACCACCAACCACCCCTGAGTTCCGGTGCAATCATAGGCACAGCTCATATTGTTGGTTACCAGACACTCAAGGCAGGAAGTTCTTGCACTGCAATTTGTGTGATAATTAATGTAACAAAAGATCAGAGCCTAATAGGCATCCCAACACAGTCCAATTTCACTGCTTTTCTTGGAGAAAGAACCACATAGATTGCGTGGCTCTGGTTGATGGCCTTCACGGCTCATAATTTACCTCTAGTTACAGCCTGACAATGCTGAGGTATTAATTATACTTATCTGTAAGTAGTTTGGGTGAGAAAAGATAGAGCAAGATGTGGAAGACAGGAGAGAGAACATGACATAGCAGGGGGAAATGTGGAAGAAACTGCAGCCAAGTGTCCTCTTGAACTTACAAGACCATGTTTCCCCAACAAGATGCACACTAAACAAATTCCACAGAAATCCACTAACTCTGGGACCTTTCAATCCTCGAGAGAAAAAATTGGGGATAATTACTAAGTTATAACACAATTAGAAACCAACATGGTATTTTTGCCAAGTACAACAATTAAAAGGAGCAAAATTCTTATTTATCAATCAAGCTAGTCTCCATTCTCCTCTCTTTCCTGACTCTGCAGTCCATCTCTTCCTGTCTCCCACCTCCCTGCCAGGATGGGCTGACCAGCACCTGTCATCTGCATATACGTAAGTACACTCCCTTCTTTCCTCTCCACACACCACAGCTCAAGCCTGGGACAGACGCACATCTTTAGATGAAGTCGTCTAAAATAAAGCCAAGAAGCATTACATTAAACCGCTGTCTTCAGGCGCTTGTGTTTTGTTTTGCTTTTGTTTTTTGTTTTCCCCTGAAAGGTAGATTCCTATCTGAGACACAAATTATAACCAGCAGGGTACAAGTTTCTTCAAATTTCACTTAGTACCTTGCATTTCAAAACCAAGTGTGCCCTGACTACCAACCCCCCGTTCAAAGCCCACTTTGTAAAGGCAGTCTCCTTGGATAGCAAAAAGGGAACCCTCCTCTGAAGAAAAGCAAAAATCTTCCCACCGTGAAGACCCTCTCTAGAACATGCCACCACCTCCTCCATCCCACCCCACCCCCACCTCATTCAGTGTTTCCAGCTGTTTTCATTCTGCAGATTTGTTGCTTTGTACGTGTGTAGCAGGCAACCAGTGGAAGCTTGAAGATCACCCAGAAGGAAATAAGAGGCAGGGACCCATGCATAAGAGATACATTGACTTAATGACAAGTGAGAAGTTGATCCCTGACTCGGGAGATCTCTAGAGTGGTGAGCAATGGCTGATTCAGACTATACCGCTGGGAGGCCTCTAGAGGGGACTGGAGATAACGCTGCAGCCTTGTGGAGGCAGATTCCAGTGGAAAGAGCTTTTGATTGCTCCTACCCAACACTTGCATCCATGAAGTAGCATCAATAGAGGGCAGGATTGGCAAGAATGGGACTGCCACCGCATGTCCCACTGTACTTAGTGAGGGCCTCTAAATTAAAAATAGGCCTTTGGGAACAAGCTAGAAAATATGTGAGTCCTTTCCTCCTAAGCCAATCCTGGTTTTCCCAGCTCCCAGACCAACCCAATCAAAACAATGGAAAGTATATCCTTTAAGAAAATAAAAGATAACTGAGGTGCTTCAGCCAAGAGGGAAAAAGATAAAGACTGCCACGGGGTTAGCACAGTTGTCTCACGCAGTGTGAACCTAGATGCTGAAAAGTTCTTCTCTAGCAAATCAGGCAAGTCTGCTTGGAAGTGGCCAGAAAACTGAGCTCACTTGAAATTGGGGCTTCTCCAAACCATGACATTTAGATGCAACGAGTGCCACTTCCTTGAGGCTGTGGCAAGACTCCTCGGGACTCTCGGGCATCTATGACCCACAACTTGGTGTCATTGCTCTGCGGAGGGTGGCCTCTCCCACAGAGGCCTCACCTCCTGGACCCAGATGCCTCTCCTCCTAACTCTGCGCTGGCCAGGGCGCCACCCCACGCTCAAATGCCCTCCCCTCCTTTCCTGCCTCCATTCGGTTTTCAATTAAAACCCCCAAAGTAATTGTTAAATTAAATTCTGGTTTGCTTTAGCGATTTGGGGCTAAAATGATATAACATGAAACAGAAGCACCACCTCCTTGATGTCTGACATCGAATAGTTCCAGATTGCCAGCTGATTTACTGGCAGCTAAAGCAAGGGTGTATCTCAGAGGTGAGTCGAAGGTGCATTGTTTAAAAGTTCAGTGTCTCAGTGGAATCATTCATGCATGAATACATTTGATACGGATAAAGAGTAATAATGGAGTAAAACATAATAGAAAGCTGCTTTTGTATAATAAAAGCACCATGAATTTGACTAAGCATCTTGAAGCACTAGAGTCTCTACCTTCCCTCATCTATCTCCCTTAAAAATCACAAATGTCTCGAGGGTAAGGACCATCTTTCACTTATCTTCCTATCCTTGACTTGCCAATGTCTGCAAGACGCAAGAGTTGTGCAGCAATTTTTAACCGAATGAGCTGCTTACCCTTTGCCGGTGGTCCCTAGCCCCTACCTTCCCCGGCCCTCCTCGGGTCATGACAGCTGAGTTATCTGTGCACTCAAATCCTGCCACATTCCCATCCCAATCATGTTAATGTGGGGTCCAAGCGTTTGATTCACAGCACCTACACACAGTTTACCAAGAGAGAGGTTTATTAGCCAGGTTCCACCGGCCAGGGCCACCCACCAGACTCACAAGTCTCTAGGTGAGGGCCCCATACTGTGGCTGGGGCCCTTCTTAAATATGCAAAAGCCCGCCTAATCCACAAGGCTGTTATAATTCAAATTTGAACAACACAAAGCCCACCAGACACAATTCAAACAAAGAAAAGCCTGCCAGAATTTGAAAGGGGCTTAACGCACAACACTCACACACTGCCAGCGTGGGTTACAGAAGCAGAAAAAGCTGGCTAACTTATCTAACATAGCCACTTGGGGCTTCCAAGTACAGCGTTTTTTCCAGGGTTTCCAAGAATTACTCAGTTTTAGGGGAGAGGTCACAGCACACAGTTTTAGCATACTTAATATAAGAGGTTATAGTTTCATTACATTTCACTTAATTCATCACACTTAATATATATATAAAGCTTCACACAGGTTCCACACAATTCATCATCTCCTACAACGTCTTGACAGGAATTCTTATTCGAGCAGGCACAACTCTGCCTGCCCGCTGTCCAAAGCATGGCATCAACTCATTGCCCACCCTCAGCAATCCAATTTGGGGCTTGGTGCCCTGGAGTTGGCCACTTGTGTTCTACAGCTGCCACTTGAGTCACGGCTTCTCCACCATCCCCACCCTTTGGGGTTGCTGAAACCTAGAGGCTTGCACCTTGGGCTTCACCACCAGGTGCCTAGTTCATCTGACCGAGCTTCCTCGTTACAGATGAGCAGCCTAGTGAGCGTTCCAGTTCTGTTCACCCTTTGGTATGTTCCTGGGGCTCACAACAGAGCAGGTGTCTTCTGAGCCTCCTCCTTTGCTCTTGTTTCCCACTCACTCTCCCATCCTGGCTCTTTCCTGGAAAACAGAAGCCCCAATCTGATGCTCTGGATGACCTACTCTGTTGAAGGCAGACTATCCTCAGTCGTGATAGCACCTGTCTGTGCTGGATGTGGGCTCTGCTTTGTGCCTCTGATAAGACACTCCTTCCTTGCCCCTGCCCCCACTTCCTGAACTCCAGGGACTGATCATTTGTATAAATCAAGGTGGGGAATTGCTGCCCTCCCAGTTAGCCCTACACTTAGCCTCTGCTGATGAGAGGACTCTCCCATCTCCCGGGGATGCCAGTCTTCAATATGATAAAGGGATCTGCGATAGAGCAGTGACACCCCCCCAGCAATTGTATTCCAACTTCCTTCTTGCATTGTTTCAAAACGGAAGACAACTAAGTGGAGGTGGGGTGGGGTGGTAGTTGTTCTGAAATGGGATCATGGCTATAAAACTAAGGTTTTTAGTCAGTCACGTTCTTTGTGGAAGTAGAGGGTAGTCAGTACAGGTCTGTGGCAACCAGACATGCTGAGTTGTCTGGGATAGTCCTACTTTCTGTAAGTTGTTTTTTGGGTGTTTTTTTCCTTGCGAAGGGAATTTATCTTGTAGTTTTCCTAAATATACAGCTCTTTACATTTCAACTGCCTTGTTAGACTACACAAAATTCCAAAAACAACTTAAAAGAATTTCTTTTCCAATCATAGACTTGGGACAGGGGACCTGGGCTAAGTAGCTGACCTGGCCACTTCTTGTGCAACTCCTGGGATACGTCTGGGCACGGAGCTGCTCTCACTCTGGGCCCCTAACCTGCCTCCCCTCCCCCACCCCCACCCTCCCACCCTCCTCCCACCCCAGGCTTCATTCCAAGAGCCATGCTGTCATCAGCAGGGGTATGAACTTGGCTCTGCTTGTCATCATTCTGAGTTCCTTCCCATGGGAGGCTAGGTAACAAAACTGCCTTGGACTGGCTAGAGGCTTCTGGGGCCTTCTGAGGCATTGTGCAATTCTTTGAAAGCAGGGATTTACCTACAGGGCTCTCCGCTTTCCCACTGTGCTCAGCCAGCCAGAATTCCTGGGCATCCTCTCGCCACCTCCCCTTGCTAGAGAACTTTCCTGAGTCATGCATCTCTTCTTGTAAATGGGAGGTAACCTGGCTACCTTCTTTAGAGCTATTTACATTTTAAGCCTTTTTGGAGCCCATGGGGGAATGAAAGCTTGCCCTGTAGAAGGAAGTTTTAGCATTTAACTTTGGGGGATGAGGAGACAGGGTAAGGGGGGCAGGGAGCTGAGGAGGGGTCCTCTTCCAGCTCCCCAATATCCTATACAACACAAGCTACCAGGCCCAGCAGAGGCTGGTGAGGGTCAATTGTGAACAGCTCCCATATTCCCCCACTGAACAACAATCCTATAGCAAACAGCAGTGACAGGAGTGGCAGGCCAGGAACTGAGCCTGAGTTGCAAAACCATCCTGCCTGTGATCTTCCCTGGCTGGTCCCAGCCCCCATGAGCCCATGCTCCCCTAATTCCTCAGAATTTCCATTGACTTTTAAGGTCCTACTTAGTTTCCCAGAAACTACCTGGGAATGAGAACAGTGCCTGGCACATAGTAAGCACTCAGTAAATGTTAGCTATTAATACTAAAGGGATAAATCCAGAATGGGATCCAGAGGGTACTTGCATAGAAGATGCTGGGAATAGACAGGGGACTGGGATGGTGAGAGGCAGCTAAGCTCTCAGCACATGGTGGACTGTTCACTTAATGTTTCTGAACTGGAGGGAGTTTGGGTTCCTTAAGTTGGGAAAAGAATGCCTCTGGCCAAATGATAATGGTAAGAGTTCCTTATTATTCCTAAATCTCCAGGACAGTGAAAACGGTTTTCCAACCACTGGCTGAACATCCCGCTCAACGCCCAAGATGAAGATTTGCAGCCAACACCCCACCTGTCTTCTGTCCCGGCTGTGTAAGTTTTCATCGACTAGGTGATAGAGAGAACTTTCAGAGGACCTGACTCTTTCTGTGGAAAGAGGCTTTGTCAAACCAATTAAGCAAGCACCATTTGCAAGATACATGCAAACCGCCAGGGAACAAAAAGACACACAGCTGAGCTTAACCTTGCCACCCAAGCCCAGGTCCACTGCATCACCTTCTTCCTTCCCCCCTCCCTTGCCTGTTGCTCTGTACAGAGGATAGAATTTTGTCTTCCTTTTCCAAGATCCTCTGGATTTCCAACTGGCCCTCTAGTACCGCTTCAACTTTTTAAATCTTTTGGCTGGGCCCAGTCATTGATGCTCTGCCAGGGATCTTTGTGCTGAGGGTGAGAGCCCAGTTCTCAGGTGCAGGTGAAGCTTTGCTTCACCTTGAGCACCACTAGGACCCAGGAGCATTACTCCCAGCCTGCAGATGGGAAGATGGGATACCTCAGGACAGACATTGACTATCTTGGCTACCCCACCCCCTCAGATTCTGTGTCATGGAGGTCCCAGCATGCCTTGTGATTGAGCCAGCCTGAGTTTGGCAGAAAACTACATTTGAGACAGATGATAACCACCCTGGAAAGTAAAGTATGGAATTGAGGATGGGGGCACTGAACTGAGCAGAGAATTACCGTGATCAGCAATGTGCTCCAGGCAGTGGCAGCAGGCAGAGGGGATTGTGTGGGCAAAGAGGGACTGGTTGCATGGACCCAGGTGGTTTTCCCTCAAGATCGAAAGGAGAGGCCCAACGTGAGACATTTCTCAAGAATTGACATGGATTGGGGAAGTGTAAGAAAAGGAAAGTCCATCACTACACTGAGAAACTAAATGATTCCAAGCCTACTGTAGAGGAGACATGTTCATGCTGCTAGAAATTGGAAAGAGGACCGGCATTTAGCAAGCACTTATCGCATAGGTCATGGGTACTTATTGCAGCATTGGAGACATTCATGGAACATGAGAAAAAAAGACCTTGCTTCAAAGGCTACACAGAAAAGTATAGAACTAGGATTCTAACCTAGGTGTGTGATCCTAAAGTCTCGAAGTATTTTTCTTTTTTTGTTTTCCTTTTTTTTTTTGAGTTGGAATCTCACTCTGTCACCCAGACTGGAGTGCAGTGGCCGCTCCCAGCCACCGCAGCCTCGACCTGCTGGGCTCCGGTGATCCTTCTGCCTCAGCCTTTCGAGTAGCTGGAATTACAGGTGCGCACTACCACGCCTGGCTAATTTTTTGGTTTTATTGTAGAGATGAGGTCTCACCTGCCCAGGCAGGTCTCGAACCCGCGGGCTCAGGCAATCCACTCACCTCAGCCTCCCAAAGGTGTGGGATTACAGGCTGAGCCACCGAGCCCGGCTTCAAAGTGTTTTTCTAGAGAAGCCAGAGGAGGAGCTGAATAGAGGGGGAAGATAACAGCCTTGAACATGTAGAGGGGCTAACAGAATGGACAGTTGATAAAAATGTGGGCATGGTGACTGGAAATAGGTCAGACCAGCAGATGACTTGGGGCAGTCAGTTGTGGAGCCTTTCTCAAGGAAACTCCCAGAGAGGGTCAAGTCTTCAGTATGAGTGACATTTCAGGAAGAAAGCTCATTCTAGAGCCAAAGTCATGAAGAAGAAGAGAAGCCGAGAGAGGAGAAGGAAAACAGGTCTTTAGCTGAAGTCAAAAGAGGCAGTGTAAAAAAAAAAAAAAAAAAGCATGGAGAAGTCACCAGCTTAGAACACTAGACTGACAAATAGTCTGGGAAAACAAGAAAAGACCAGTGACTTAGCACAGCTAGAAACACACTGATTTCTCATCCATCAGCGTCATGATGGTGAGAAGAGAGGCTGTTGAGACGGCAACCGTCGACTCTTCTTTCAAAAAACTTGGCAGTAAAAGAAAGAGAAGCTCGAGAAAGGTGATGAGGTGTGGAAGAACTGTTCTTTGGATCAATCTAACAATCAAATTGGACAGGCTTAGGCACTTGGCTCTCAATCCCAGCCATGTTCCAACAGAAACCATCCCCAACCAAATTATTTATTGACCTGAACAGACCACACTTTCGTGGCAAAAATTTTATAATGCTGTTCCTTTCAGCCTCAACTCCTTGTTGGGAGTGATTTTACAACCATCACTGGCCTACAAAAGTAATTTACCTAACACAATGTTAGAATCTTGGAGACCATTGAATCCAGCCCTCCACTCCACGCTGCAGTGAGAATGACTTGAATGTGATGGCAAGGCGCCTTGTAGATCCCAAATCTGTGGGAAGCTCTGTGCATTTTCATAGACTGGTAAAACCTCTCTAACATTTACAGATTTAGTCTGTCACTTGGTATATACCTTTCAAAGGTCTTTGGCCTTTGAATTGGGAAGGGGACTCTCTGGGGAGAACAGTATTAAATAAAACCTCAGGGGAAAACCTCCTTCACTTGTACATGTGCCACAGTTGCTGAGATCCTGCTCCCACTTTCTTGCCAGGCTTTGCGTCCATCTAGATGGGACACCTTTTTTGTAAACTGCACACAGGAGCGCAGGCTAGTGGATGCCCTGTCTACACATTTACATTGGGAGAAAAAGGATGGAGTGCTTCCTCATAAGTGGGAAGTAACTTTTTCCTCAAGAGAGGTCATTTTCTTTGACTGGAGCCTGTTAGGGAACACAGACCTGGCCCCCAGATGCTGCTTTGGTTTTCAACTCAGCACAGAAGGACATGACTGGGAGAACTTGGATGGAGTGCTCCACCAGCCATAGTGGTCTTAGGTAGAAAAGGTCAGCCTCCAGAGGGAGTACTGGATAAAACAGGGTAAGAGACTGAAGCAATCTGTTGAGTTGTGGGAACAAGCCCTAAAAGGGTTCAAAAGTCTGGGGCTGAGACAGAAAAACAGGAATTAAGCAGGAAAGCTGACCTCAAGGGTCTTAAGTAAGCAACAACATATCATCTCTGCTTCTGGAAATATACTTTAAGTAAGCAGCTACATGCCATTTCCCCTAACTGCAATCTCCGTTTCTGTAAACATGCTTTATTACACCTCATATGAAAATGTCCATTAAAATGCTTCAATGCTTGTTGTAGAAGTAACTGTTCCTGGTCCTAAATTTAAAAATTGAACCCACGAATGGCAAACCCGTGTATGTTGCAACCACAAAAAGCTCCATAAAAGCAGCTTAAAACTGAGGGTTGGGGCTCAGGTTTGGGGAGGCTACTCCACCTGAGACTTCTGGAATAAACACCTTCAATTCTCCTCTCAGTCTCCCGTGCCTTTTCTGAGTGCATTCATTCCTGTTCCCGTTGAGTTGTTGCAGTTGCTGTTACAGTGCAAAATATTGTCAACTGTGAAATTTACACAAATTATTTTAAATACAATATTATCAAGTCTGAGCTAAAAAGAAAAAAAAAACAAAAAACAAAACCTTGAATGAGCCAGCTGAGACCAGACTACAGGAGGTTAAATCATGTGAAAACTCTTTTTGTTAAATGGAACTACATTTAGTTAAGAACCACTTGTGTAGGATGTCTTCAAACCAAATACTGTTGCCATTTGCCAGAGAAAATGTGCTTTAATTCCTTGATGCCAAAGAATGTCTGATACGTTGTATAATGAAACTAGAATAATTGAGCTACTTGTTCATTACAAAGATCTCTAGCTGAATACTCAAAATTCTTCAGCAGCTGAGTGGGCTTGGAGTGAATTAACAACGTTCTTTTAAAAAAAAAAAATTAATTTTGAGGTAGGACACACATTTTACAATAGAATTTTTTGTGAAGTGCTACTGAATGCTTTTTACTCAAAGAAGGATCACACATTATTCTTTGTTGATAATGCCAGGGTGATTCAGAAAGACGAGTAAAATGTTAGCCAAAGCATTACATAGACCAGATCAGCCGCACTCAGTAACTTCTCTGTTTCCTCAGGATTTTATGCCCAAAGCCTATCACTTCTCTCTTACAAAGTTCTTGCCAAATTGCCTTGCCTCACTGTAATTGGAACACCTATTTTCCCCATGAGCTTGTGAGCCCTATGAAGGCAGAGACTATGCCTTGTTTTGGTTTTTTTCTTTTCTTTTCTTTTTTATTCTTTCCCACTCATGATTGTCTTAAGAGACCATGCCTTATTAACCTCCCAGTCCTCAAGAGCACGCAACAAAGTACTTAATACCTCAGGAGACGATACTGTTGGGTGCACAAACCCAAACTATTAATAATTATTATAAAAAATGGAAAAAAATTCAAACTCAGACTGATGCTGCAGTCTGGGCAACACAATGAGACCCATCTCTAGAAAATAAAAAAAAAGTTTTAGAAATTAGCTGGGCATGGTTGTGTGTGCCTACTATAAGTCGCAGCAACTCAGGAGGCTTACCTGAGCCCAGAAGTTCAAAGTTACAGTGAGCCATGATTGCACTCCAGCCTGAACAACAGAGGAAGACCCTGTTTCAAACTAAAAAAAAAAAAAAAAGACCGATTCTGGACACCACTGAGGTACAGTCAAAGTGACATGCAAGTTGAGTCAGGCCCCTCTTGCACAGTTTCTGACTGTCTTTGGAAAAGCCTACTAGAGCTCTGGCAGCACTGGGCTTGGGGAATGCAAAGACGAGAGAGAAAAGATAGAAGCGGCATAGTCAAACACAGCCAGACCAAGAAAGGCAGGCGAAAAGGTTTCAAGGAGTGTGTGATCATTTTAAAGACCATAGACAGGTTAAGGAAGATGAACTAGGAAAGTCTCCTGGATTTCAGAAAGCTGTTTGATGATTTTTCAATAGATCCCAGAGAGGGGAGGCTAGAGGTTAGATGGCAGGGAGACCAGAGGGGTTGGGACCTGGGTCAAAGACCACACATTTCTAGAGCTGGCCCTGAAGGGGACAGTCAGGCACAGCAGCTAGGAGAGGCACCCAGGTCAGACTGGGGCTGGGGGAGGGGCGGACACTGGAGCTTTATTTCAGCAGCAACTCTCTGGGCAGGAGTCCTGATAGGAGAAGCCTTGAGAAATAATCGGAGGAACAGAGGCAAAGTGCATGCTTCCCCTGAGACTGCAAAGAAATAGAAAAGAATGGATGTAGATTTGACATACTTTTGTGAATATCCCTCTCCCAAGTCAAGACAGCATGTGGGGGTGTGACAAGGATAGAGGCAAGGGTGGACAAGGAAGGATGGAGACCTTCATAATCACTTTTTTGCAGTGTGTGCTAGTCTCTAAAAGGAACTAACGGCAGGAGTGTGGATCCACGAATCTTTCTCAGATGACGCTGTCACCTCTAGACTGGTGATGGGTCGTCGGTGCTAATCCATGGACTAGTGTCTGTCCATGGTAAACTTCTCACCAAATTCAGACAATGGGGTACTTTTTTCAGAGTCAAATTCAGTTTGAAGGATTGCCCTTTATGCTGAGATCATATTCTCCCCACTTTTTGGTATTAATATGCTCTTTGCTGAACATAAAACAATGACAACAGATCCGGGTATGGATTTTTCCCTCAAAGTCTTTTCTTAGCAAACAGAGCAGGGTAGGCACTAAAAATAGTTTTTCTCATGGCCCCCAACCATCACCATTTATTTTTCACATTCCTGTTTGCAAAATAAATTACTGGGGAGCCACTGTCTTAAAACAAATGTTTATATACCTACAAAATACTATTTTAGAAGACCATTTTAAAAAAATGAAGTCTTTTTGAATACCCAAGGAAAGAAGTTTCTGGTTTGGATTCCCCAAACCACTATGGTACACGAGCCACCATGGTCTTAGGTAGAAAAGGTCAGCCTCCAGAGGGAGCACTGGATAAAAAAGGGGAAGGACTGAGGATGTCCAACCTCATGCCAGCATATTGGCTAGCTTGTGACTTGTTTTCTGTGAGGCCTAGCCTACAGAGGCGCAGGAAGCCAAGACTTTTTGACTCAACTATTCCCAAAAGGGCCAAGTGATGGCTTTTGTGTACATGTTTCTCCAGAGACACCAGTTAACATACGAGGTGGGAATTTCATGCAGCCCTGGGGTCCCAGACCTTCAGACATGGAAGGAACTTTAGAATTTGCCTTGGGTAAATGACAGATATACTCAAGGCCCCAGTCAGCCCCCTTCTCCATCTCCACATGGCTACAAACTCAGGATTACACCAGCCTCCTCTTCCTTAACAAACTTCAAGCCAAATGATGGCAGCATTGACCCAGTATGCTAAGCCTTCCAGGGGAGTCAGAGCCCCCACAGGGTAAGGTGCATTTTCTCCTTTGTAGTAATGACCATTTGCTTCAAACATTTAATGCTTTCCTGGCTGTGTAACTCAGAGGTGCCACTGCAGCCTCATAGTCCCCTCCAACAAGGGCATCTCTTCTAACAACCCAGAGGTCAGCTTCGAGACCCAGGCTCTTGTAGCCTACCCCAGCCTTCATTATTTCACCAGGGTTTTCCTGCAAACATCCCCACTGCTCTGTGCCCTCCCTGGTCTCCCTGTTCCCCAAGAAGTGGCATCTTGTCTCTAGTAAACTCTACTGCATGGGAGTTGCAATTCTCCCATATTAGTATTTAAAGTCTCAGAGTAGTCTTTGAGGCTGAAAGATTAGGAATGACAAAAACCTCTAGAGCTGGTGGGGGCTTAGCACAGTGAGCTAACAATGTGACTGTAAGGACATTATGGACAAAGGTAGGGGACATTAGAATAGGGAGGACTTAGGTTACTCCGAGGAATTGGCAGAGGACCCAGGAAAGCTTCGCAGAGAAGACAGTTGATCTGGGCCTTGAGATATGAGAGGTGGAGAGAGGATCTTCCAAATCCACCTCCATGTCCCTTGACATAATCAACCCAGAGAGCGAAGCAGGAACTGGAGGGAAGCACCACATCAAGAGCCAGGGAGAACTCACCAGCTGGAATGCTGCTACTGTTTAGGGTAGTGTAACAACCAAATGTTCCCTCCTTACCCAGTTGGGATATGCCCCAGCTGATTTTACAAAGTCATCTGTCCACTGACTGTAAACAGATTTAACGCCCAAATGTCATTTAAGATACTCTATATTTTTCGCTTGCTTAATTACTTTATTTCAAGCTCATAGAGTAATTTAGTTTTGTGGAGTCCATGCTACAAAAAATAAAGCACTGTTTATTTTTTATTTTTTGTTAACTGTTAGGTTGACAGGTTTGATGAGTTATATTGACATCTCGCCACCATGTGTGCCCTTGAATGATGATTAAAAGTAGTGATACAACGACTTTATGATAAGGCATTTAGTGCAAGATGTGTCAAGAGCTTCTGTTTCAAAAAAAAACTCATCGCTAGAACTTTCCAAGAAAAACATTTGCAAGGGAATCAGGAAGACTTGACTTCTGGCTCTGGCTCAGTTCCGATCACTCATCCCTAAACCACCAGTTACTTTACTTTCTCCTCTGTAGAAAGGAAGCCATTTTCTAGGAGGGGGAAAAATAAGATGGTTTCCAAGTCCTCTTCCTGCTCTGCCATTTCTAGGATTAAATTCAAGGGATTTCTTTTTATTTTAAATGATTTTTTTATTTTAAATGTGTGGGGTACACCTCAGAATTAGATATATAGTTGTTCGTTATGCAGGTACCAAGGGATTTCTTTACTGGACAGTGATCCAGAACATTCCCTTCCATGCCCATCAATCATGTTTAGCGTTTGCACCTGAAGCTCTGAATCTCAGGAGCTCTTAGCACTGGTAGTTTGTTGACAAACATTGCTCAGTTTCTCAGTCATCCATCCCACTTTAGCTATTGCTGAGAAGGAGCCAGCAGGGCTGAAGGAAGCGAGAACAAAGGATCTGGGTCTGGGACAAAGGACCACCCCTGGGGTCATGGGATCGCTGCTTTTCCTCAAATGAGAAAATGAAGCTTGAACTGACTGCTAATACGATCATGCCCACGTGGTTGGTGGGAAGCTGGGAGAGGAGGTGGCTGGGGTCAGGCCCCTCCATCTGCCAGTTCCATGCTTGGAGTAGGTTTGCTAGAGCCAGCAAGGGTATTTTCTGGCTCTCTCAATCCTCTGCCTCAGCGACAGGTTTCATAGAGAGACAAGGGGACTTCTGCAAAGACAGGGCCCCTTTTTGAGGCCCCGTTTACTCTTTTCCATTGCTGGTGGTATCTTCTAGCTGAAGGGCAACTGGGCTTCTTGCCGCTGCCAGGGCTTCCCTCTAATCCCTAGTTTACATGGCTTTCTGTTGAGCAAATAAACACTTGTCCCGCCCCCAACAAGACAAAGGCAATTCATTCACCGGAGCTGCAGGCCAGCTGACAGATGTTCTGGCCTTCTGGTCCCACAGCTAGGCATGATGCTGACCCCAAAGGTGAAAGGCTCTGTCACCCATTCTCATCCCCCGGTTGGCCAGTTACTACCCAAGATCATCCAAGAATTTTGACATTTGTCTTTCCTCCCCTACTCCTGCCTCCACAGATCTTACTGGCTCTTAGAGCTGTTCCCAAAGAGGCCTTTGGTCAGGTCAGCTGGAGAATGGAAAAGATGGGCCATGTGGCCAGGGCTGCTTCGCCACAGCTGCTCAGGCTCTGCATCTGTAGACCTAACTGTGCCTTTGCAAAGAAAAGGCCGTAAGGAGCCCTTTCATCCACTTCCCTGCAGAGAGAGAAGCACCTCAATGAGAAGTCCCTTTCCAGGAAACAAATGACTGAAAAAACAAGTGCCAACTTCTGGCTTATCATCACCTCAATGCTCAGCAATCTTCCATGCACTTGTAGTTCACAGCCCAAAGGGGGCGCCACATACTGCAGCTAATGTGCTATCTAACTTTTTCAGTTAGAGAAGCGCCCAGTCAAGTGGTTGTTGGACCCAGAGGAGGGAACGTTGACCTCCTGCAGGACAGCCTTGGAAGTTTCTACAAGGAGGAGGTGATATTTGAGCTGGGTCCAGAGGAAAGGTGGGATCTCACTGGGCAGAAGTGGGGATGGGAGCACTTTTATTCATGCAGTTCCATCTGTGTGAAGGCAAGAATGCAGAGCCCATCTGAGCCCCAGGGAGGGTGGAGCAGCAGCCAGTAAGGCAGGACCAAATCACCACAGATGTGCTCCTCCAGTTTGTCCACCTGTCCACCTGGGAGTCCTGAGCCACCAGAAAGTACTGAGCACAGTTTGAGTAAAATTATTTAGACTATTTTATTCATAGAAATCCATAGAAAGAGCTTTGAGGGAAAAGTGATTTATAAGGCGTCCTTAAAAGAGAAGGCACCTCCATGATTTCAGCTCAACTTCTTCTGTAGGCCTCTTTGGAGTCTTCAAACATTTTTCTACACAAACTACTTATACCCTAAGCCATAACCATCAGGAGGCCTGGAAGCAACCTATTAGCTTCTCATTGAGGGCTTGGAGCTTTTCAACTCTTTTCATAGGAGATCATCTCTGGGGCACATGGTCAGTGTGATAGAAATTTGAGTCACTCATGGGAGCATTGAGTGAAACTGAACCCTTGCTCCCCAGTCAGTTGTCATGGCAGAGTTTTTCAGGAGGAAGACTGTATGGGACCTATTCCTGCCACATCAGCCAGGCTCGGGGCTTTGGCTCTACATCTCTCCCTCAGCCTGCAGCATCTGAGCAGCACCACCCCAGCTACTGCTCCAGCCTCATACTGGAAACCAGCTTCTGTTGCCTTTCCCTCCTACAAGGAATGCCCCCCTCGCCCACAAATGCTCTTCCTCTGTACCCTTTCTTATTGTATCAAATGCTTGAGGAGTCCTATTCATGCAACTTTTTGTTTAAAAATATATGGTAACAGGAACATTCCCCCTAAGAAAATCATCACCCTCAGAGACAGAGAACAACAGTAAGACACAAACTGAATTGGACATCAATATGATTGAAGGCCAGCAAAGCCGGATGGGAGAAACATATCAGGAAGGAGAAAGTGGTAAAGAGAAGTAAACAGCAAGCTAAGGAAAAAAAAAGCTGCCTCCTCAAGGAAGTCAATGTAACCAGTCCAGGTCGTGGGAAAGCTATCAGAAGAAAAATCAGGTCCAAGGGAATCTCCGCATTGAGGGTTAAAGAGGTAGTTTGCTTGAACGTGGAATGGACATAAGAAAGCTGGACTTTTGAGGCAACCTGCGGAGGTAAACAAACTGGAAAGACCAGCTGCAAGAATACTCATGTGGGGAACTCCCAGAAGGTGTTTCTCACACTGGACTTGGTCGTGTTACCTGTTTAATTGGCCTTCTCTCGCTGATACCCTGAGATTGCACTCTTTATTCTTATCCCCCTAAGGCAGACACAGCATAACTGAGATGGCACAAATCTCCCTTTTCAAATTAGACCAACTTAGCCAATTAGACCAATTTTAGATGGAAGGCAAGCTTCACCTCACTTTGGACACAGGGACTACACCTACAAGATCAAGGCTTCTTCTGCCAAGCCAGGTATACAAAAGGTCAAGCAGAGAATGAATGCTCTTCCTCTTCCAAGGATTCTTAGGATCAGGGGCCCTGCATACTGACCCTATTCTGGCTGACCCTGCTGTTCTTTACCCTTCCCTTCTTCATCTGGCCATCCAAGACATGCTTACTGCTTTCTCTGGCCCGAGTCTTCTGCTTTCCATCCTTCGGTTGACTAGACCTTATTTATCTGTCAACTTCTTTCCCATAAAGTTATCATTGGGTTCCTTTGTCTTTGCGAGGCAGGGTTACTGGTGGCTAAATTTAGCCCATTGGGAATGACTAGAATCCTTGGGAAAAAATGATTGTGCTATGCTGGCATTTAAAAACAGAAGTCTAAAGTGTATGATGCCACTAAAGATTAAGCGAAATTTGTTCTTCAAAGTTGCACAAATGTTATTTTTAAAAGTTAAGATTTTGGTAATGATTTTCCTGCCAGAGAAAAAGTTCATAAAATCTTCCGTAACCTCCATAAAATGGTAGAGCTACAATTCTAAAATAGCAATGACAGGGAAAAGATCGGGATACAATAAAGTATAGGCTTAAGTTTCTTTTTCTCACCTATTATTATTATTTTAACCATTTTGGGGGGTTCTCATCAAGCAACTCATGGCCATCTTCTCCCCACCCAATGTCATCTCCAGCCCTCCTCTTTCTCACCTCTATCTGCTCATACTCTTGTATGCCCATACTGGTTCTGCTGGCAGACATGAACTCAACATTGACCTGAAACTATTGAAAATTCAATCCAACAGTCCTGAGTATATTGACCATTTGGGAATTTCCATCTCCCATTCTACTGTGAAGGAGCATTTTCACTTGAGGGAATTTGCTGACCGAGAGACCTAGACTGGGCCCAAAGGCACGTCACCGACTCCATCCTGCAAATCGCAGACTCAGAGTGATGGGCTGAATGCCCTCAGAGGGTTCTTGTCAAATCCTAGTCTGAGTTCTCAACTTTTAGCATGACTTCCCATAAACAACAGCTGTTTTCATCAGGGCAACGCTGGGCAAAACGTTAAAGCAAGAAAAATGTTATCCTTGGTGTCCTCTTACTAGAGAAGGTGCTCAGAGACTCCTTGGCCTTATGTCCTTTTCCAACTATGTCCCTCCCCCACAGGTCACAGTCTTGGACTGAAGGTGTCCAACATCATAACTAGCACAACCTCCAATCTCTAGAGACCCGTGGAAAGAGATCCCGGACATCTTATAGGAGGTTCATTTCAAATGCGACCTCCTCTGGCAAGCCTTCTTTGCTATCCAGCCTGCATCTTTCTCTGTTCTGAAGTCCTGCGACCACTGGAATTGCCCTTTCTATGCGTACATGGGCACTTTTAAACCACTAGACAGTAAGCTCCTCAAGGACAGGATCCACATCTGATTCATCTCTGGGTCCCATCCAGGGCTGGGCCCCGTAAACCCTGTAGGAGATACGCAGGAATGACTGGAGGAGGAGTGAGGTTCTAACTGCCAGTAGACTGAGAGGAGCTCAGGCCAGGAGTCTGCCCCTTCCTCAGACTGGTCATTTCCCTTTCCTCTCCTTCTCACCCCCAATCCATTCCTGAAGGACTTCTCTCTTTCACCAACTCCAGCCAACTGTCACTGAGGGACAGAATCCTCTGAGAGGAGACTTCAGCTGTTAACGGTTTAGAATGTTGCTGTTCCCAGGAGTCTTTGCACTGAACAGTGGAGATGGGGTATTGGTATGGGGAAGGTTGAAAGAGGTGAGGATGAGAACTTTCACTCCCCAAGGACATGCACTCTACTGGAGGGTTTAGACAGGGCAGCCTGGGTCAGTGAGGACTTTGGAGGGGGAGAGAGCTGGTTCTTGCCACCCTTCAATCATAGCCCCTTAGTACTCTGAGCTGCTCTTCTTCTGCCTATGTCCTTTTAAAGAAAGATCTCAGCCGGGCTCGGTGGCTCAGCCTGTAATCCCGCGCCTTTGGGAGGCTGAGGTGAGTGGATTGCCTGAGCCCACGGGTTCGAGACCCGCCTGGGCAGCAAGACCTCATCTCTACAATAAGTCAAAAAATCAGCCGGGCGTGGTAGCGCTTGCCTGTAATTCCGGCTACTCGGAAGGCTAAGGCCGAAGGATCGCCGGAGCCCAGCAGGCGAGGCTGCGGTGGCCAGGAGCGGCCACTGCACTCCAGTCTGGGCGACCGAGTGAGACTCCAACTCAAAAAAACCCCAAACAAACAAACAAAAAAACAAACAAACAAAAAAGAAAGATCTATGTTCTGGCATATGGTAACTCTTAAGCAAGCTGTTATGATGATGATGATGATGATGATGATGATGTCATTACAATAAAGACAAGAACATATCATAAACGTGTGAAAACACAAATAGCTCACTCTAAACACATGAGTGCTTGGAGATGCCAAGTACAAGATGTAGGTGGGTTTAGTTAGGCAGAAGTTCTGACAGTGTTCATCTGGGTTTTGAGGCACCTGCCTCCCTGGTGGTGGAAGTTGAGCAAAGACAAGAACGTGAAAACCAGCAGGTTGTATGTGCATGGGGATTCACAAATGACTGAAGAGACAATCTTTCTAAGAGACCAACAAGCAGGCTGACTAGATGTCCAGAAGGCAATGGGAGGGGCAGAGAAAAGGTAAGATGAAGGGACATGTGATAACACATTCAGCTTTGAGCAACAGTTGCGTGTGTTAGCAGGTCAGTGAGAAGAAATATCTTCTTGGAGCCTGAAGATCCCAGGCTGAGGGTGAGAAGTGGTACCTGGGGTCCCAGGGATTGAATGGATCAGCCAGAGCAGGCGCAAAGGAAAAAGGTGCAGAGTGCAGCAGAATGTTCAAATGGAAAGGGGGACAGTGATGCTGGTAGTGGTAATAATGGTTTCTGCCCTTCCAAGCTCAGTAATTACAGCAAAAAGTCCAGAAAGATAAGACCAGGGAGGAAAATATAGGATCAGGGAGGAGAAAGCCATTACAAATCTTAACTGTGCTCTAAGGGCAACTTTGTTTAAAATAGATATTGGCATTGTATTTAGACAGTTAATGATTTAAAAAATTAACACTTTATTTTTTTTCTGGGTTGGAATAAATGTTGAGTTGAAATTCCCTCTTGGTCCCTGTCCCTGGTGCTGGATTTGCACACGTGGTGTCACCCTCCCTCCAACCCCGTTTCAGAGTGTTGTGGAAATAATAGCTTTCTTCTTATTCATCTCCTATTAGCTGCCAGCCAGGCAGTAGATCTTGCCAAGTTAAGTCACCTTTTACATAACTCGTGCTTCTTCTCAGCCCTATGTCACTAAGCTAATATTTGCTGGGTAGTGTGGAAGGAGTCAGCAATACTTTCCAAGAGTAAAACTCTCTCCCTATTTTTTTTCAACCCAAGCCCACTCCATGATCATGCTAACAATGGTTTTCAGTGAGGGGTGAGGTTATGGGAAATGTTCACTGCCTTTACGTTTTTTGCATTTTCCAAACATTACTTCCATAGTTAATTTTGTTTGCTTTAAAGAAAGAAAAGTAGATTGCAGATTATTGGAGTTATCCCTCTTGAAAAGACTTCCAAGAGAATCCTCCTAAGTTATGAAATTCCAGTGACTTGACAATGCCTGTGTGTCTTTCAAGATAAAGTCCTCAACATAATATTAAATGTTTTTAAATTTATTTTTTAAAATAAGCATGACAAGCCGGGCTTGGTGGCTCAGCCTGTAATCCCACGCCTTTGGGAGGCTGAGGTGAGTGGATTGCCTGAGCCCGTGGGTTCAAGACCCGCCTGGGCAGCGAGACCTCATCTCTACAATAAATCAAAAAATCAGCCAGGTGTGGTAGCGCATGCCTGTAATTCCGGCTACTGGGAAGGCTGAGGCGGAAGGATCGCCGGAGCCCAGCAGGTCGAGGCTGTGGTGGCCGGGAGCGGCCACTGCACTCCAGTCTGGGTGACAGAGTGAGACTCCAACTCAAAAAAAAAAAAATATATATATATGCATGGCAATAACTACAAGGTAAGCTTTAGGACTGCATTTCCAAACACGTTTATTGTCCCCCAAGAGGCTGTGACTCTTCCTTTCAATGCAAGACATCACACGTGAGCATCAACTCTGCAATCCATTACAGGAAAATGTCATTGTGGAAGATGCCTGAGGATGGAAATGTGAGGGCCTGGCCTGTGTCATATGTCTAGGAGAAACTCAACTAGGAGGGAAGAATGGAAAAGACAGTCATGAGGTTACGATTGCCTCAAAACCAAATGCAGACCATATGAACTTGAAGCATGAAGTGCTGCTCACTGGTCTCCACTGCTCATCTGCCACCCTCCCCACTCTGGGTCTGCTGACGACCTCCCGCCCCCCACCCCGCAATGTTCCCAACATGCTCTCTGCTGGCCTGCTGCTGGTCCTTCCATTCATTGATCCAAACTTCACTGAGCATCTAGTACACATTCTTCACTGTACTTTTGCTCTGAAAGAAATGGACATGGCAGAGGCCCTATCTGAAGAGACTTACGAGCTAAGGGGAGAGGCAGCCACACAAACATCAGTTAGCAGATCACTGCTGCCGCAGAGGCACATACAGAGCAGGAGGGAGCACAGAAAACTTCTAGTTCTGCGTGCGAGACAGGGGTGGGGAGGAAACAAGTAAGGGAAGAGAGTCACAAATGAAGGGACACTTACTTTGATACACCAGGTAAACTGAGGGAATAGAGTGAAAAACCAGGGGGACACATCAAGAGAAGGACTCAGGAATGATAAAGGAAGATATCTGGGATTCACTCTGCCAAAATATTAAACAGAAGACTGATCCTGAAGACTGAGCTCCACTGACCTAGGAATCTAGGGAGGTCGATGTGGTAGGCAGAATTCTAAGGTGGTCCCCAAGATTCCTCCTCCGGTGCACATGCTTTGAGAGTGGGCAAGACTTATGAATATGATACGATTTCTTGATTGCAATTCTGATAGTTTATATGATGAAAAGAATTTTGTAGGTGTAATCAAGGTCCCTAGTCAGTTGACCTTGAGCTAATTAAAAGGAAGATTTTCCTGGGTGAGCCTTAATCCTTTAAAAGCTTCCAGGCCCCCTGAAGTCAGAGTGCTTTGTAGCATCTGCAGAGATGGCCTTGAACTGGCAACTTGTCATGTCATAGAGAAGAATATGTGACAGGAAACAGCAGGTAGTCTCTAGGAGCAAGAACTGAATTTCACCAATAAGCAGTGAGCTTGAAAGAGAACCCCAAGCCTCAGAGGAGATTGCAGCCCTAGTCAACACCTTGATTTCAGCCTGGTGAGACCCTGAGCAGAGGACCCAGCTAATCCATACTCGGATTCCTGGTCCACATGAGAGAATAAATGTATACTGTTTTAAACTAGTAAGTCTGTGGTAATTGCATAGCAACAGGAAGTTAATACCATGGATAAAGACAGAAGTAAACGTTGAGGATAGAAAAAGATGAAAGATTTAGGGCCCTGTGAGAAGCTGGGAATGAAGAGAGGATTCTGGCCAGCTGGAGTCATTCATTCAATCAGAGGTGCTGAAATATAAAGTCAGGCGAAGAAGCTCTGCCCTCCTCCTCAGGAAAGCAGTGCTTAAAGCCCCCAGTAGGGATTAAACATTAAACCCAAAGTCTTTCCTCACGAAAGGAATGCTTCATGACTTCTGCTCAACAAGAGATTGGTGAAGAAAATGAATCCGGACAGAAATGAAATTCACACACTGGAAAGGTATCAACAAAGTTTTTCAGTCAAAGGCAAAAGTTTCTGGTCCATGACACTTTGTATTTCAGAATGTAGTTGTTTCCTGGAACTTCCATCTTGTCACTTGCTCCCAAAGACACAAAAACAAGCTCTTCCATTTTGTGGCGTATTCCCAGTCCTTTCAGAATATTGAAAAAAATGAAAGCACAGCCAGTATATTTTTCCCTCAAAAGAAACAATATGGGGGTTTCCTCCCTCCCTCTCTCCCTTCCTCCCTCCATTCACCCCTCTCTCCCTTTCTTTCTTCTTTTCTTCATTCTTATGTTTTTAAAAAGGCCACAGCAGCTTTTTTTTAAAAACTGGTGAATCATTTCAATGTTTGAATCATTTAAAATGGTTCAGAGGAACCCTTTATTTAACATCGGAAACAATTAGAGTTTATATAATATGAACAGAGGGAAAAATTACTTTCAAAATAAAACTTTCTTTTTTTTGTTCCACCATCTGAAGGGCCCTAAATCCCCACTGAAAATAACAAAACATTTTTAATGACAAAATTATCTTTATGGAACTGCAAAGTCCCAGCAGACTGAGCAGTAGAGAACTAAGTACCTATTCTGTGAGAAAAGTATAGCATAGTGCTGCCATCATGTTCATAAAGTGTGGAAGCACATTATGGACAGGCAAAGGCAATTAGAAATACAGGAGAGAAGCCAGGCTCGGTGGCTCAGCCTGTAATCCTGTGCTTTGGGAGGCTGAGGTGAGTGGACTGCCTGAGCCCGCGGGTTCGAGACCCGCCTGGGCAACTTGGTAGGACCTCATCTCTACAACAAATCAAAAAATTAGCCGGGTGTGGTAGCACGCGCCTGTAGTTCCGGCTACTTGGAAGGCTGAGGCTGAAGGATCGCCGGAGCCCAGCAGGTCGAGTCTGCGGTGGCCGGGAGCGGCCACTGCACTCCAGGCTGGATGACAGAGTGAGACTCCAACTCAAAATAAATAAATAAATAAGTTAAGCAGCTGGGTCAAAGGTGGAATTTGCAACAGGAAGTAAAGATATTTGGGAAAGCAACTGGTGATGGAAGCTTTGATTGCTGAAGACCTTTGCAATGGAAAGCCACTGCAGAAAATGTTTAATGAAGATCCATAGTCAGTAGAATTTAGTTTGGTTTGGTAACAGGAAGCCTGCTGAGAGTTTATAACAAAGTGATAGGGACTCAGCCAGGGCAGTGGCAGTAGAAGGGAGATGAGAAGCGGCATCCAAAATATAATATACAGAAAAAATCAAAAGAATGTGGTGCCACTCTAGGAAATCTGTTGATGTCATGAGGCTTCACAGATTTTGGCTGGGACCCTGCTTGTCTTATGGGGGACAAGTGGTCTCAGGCCACTGTCCCTTCTCTTTGCAGAGGAATATAATTGCAGTGTGCTTATCTGACATTCTTCGGAAATTAGCTCATGACTAATTGAGAATGTCAGAGATTGCAAAAGTCAGTCACATCTGGCACAGAGCATTGTAACGATGTGAAAAAGTTGCTCTGGGGCAAGTATGAGATAAATTTAAAGATACTCTTTGGGCACAAATTGGTGCTAAAAAGCACTGTTTAAGCCCCACTTTTCTATCGGCTTCCGCATATCTTGTTTGTTCTCTAAGTTTCTGGATTGCCTCAGTTTCCGCCATGGAAACAGTGTCTCAAAAGAGGAGCACCCTGAGAAATGTGTGTGATTAGCCCTCTCCAGCCACCTTGACAGTATTCTTGCCTCCTCTCTACAGCAGCTGTGAAGCTGCCTTGTGCCTGGAGATTAATGAAACAAAGGCCATGGAGACACTAAAGGTAAGATCTAATATTTTTTGAATGCCTACAGCGTACAGGTCCTCTGCTGGAAGCTAGCGAATGTAAAAGTACTTGGCCCAGTGCCTGGCATAGTCAGGGTTCCATCAAGGTCCATTTGCTTTCTCCTTGCTGTTATACAAGAAAGAGGGTGTGAGGTGGTGGGAGGAAGAACTCAGAAAGGGGAGGTGGCAGCCCAGCAAGGAGAAGCGCTGACTGTTCTGGAACGCAACACACAGGTTCTCTCAATCTCCTGGAGGAAGAAGAAAAGCTGCCCCTCACTGACCACTCAGGAAGGAGAGAAGCCACCCATGCCACCATCCGCAGCTCTCCCCTGAGCCAGAGCCAGCACTGAGGGCAGATGGGAAACTAAGAGGGATGACCCCACTCCCCAGCCTGCCTCTGCTCCCCATCAAGCAGTCGGTGCTCTGTCCCCAGCTTGTTCTCCTGTTCAGAGGAAACTGTCCTGGGAAACTATCCCTGCCTTCCCTCGCTCTTTCTTCCTTTGTTTCATAATCAGTTCTGCATTTGTCAATTTTTTTAGAGAAGAGGATAAGCACTTGCTTGAATTATACTCCAAGGAGGTGTAGGTCTGGAGAGCCTGGGATCTGGCTTCTTTGTGGGCATCTTCCTCTCTGTGGACCCCCAGATCTCACTGTCTGTGATAGGGTCTCTTTTCCCCCAAACTGCTCCTCAGTATGACCCACGTGTCACTTAGAAGACTGCTGTGGCTCTAGTGATGTGAAAAAGGAATGCATTCAGACCCCAAAGCCTTAGAGGTTGGCGTAGTAGGTAAAGAGAACCCATTCTCAGGAGACCTGGATCCTAGTCATGGTTTGCAAGTGAATTCCTCAAGAAAATCATGTCGCTTCTGAGTCTCCGTCTACTTGTCTACTATACAGGAACCACAGCACTGATCACACAGGCTTGCTGGATTGTCATGAGGATGGTAAGACAGCTGGCACACAGGGCACCCTTGCTGACACACAGCACCAGCTTGGGCCAGATAAATGGCTGGACCTCTGTTCTTTCTTCCCACTTTCTATCTCCTTTCCCAGATTCAATGCTCTGGCATTACTTCAGTGTAGAAAGAGAAGGTAAGTACTTTCAAAGAGAAAAGGCAGCAGAGGTGGCTGGAGGGTATTATAAACTGAATGTTTGTGTTCCCCAAGATTCATAAATATAAATTTAATCCCCCATGTGATGGTATTAGGAGTTGGGGCTTTCAGGAGTTACTTAGGCTATGAGGATGGAGCCCTCATGAATGGAACCAGTTCCTCTATAAGAGATTCCAAAGAGCTCTTTACCACTCTTTCCCCCATGTGGGAATACAGCAAGAAGTTGACAGTCTGCAACCCAGAAGAGGGTTCTCACCAGAATCTGACATGTTAGTACCCTGATCTCAGATTTCCAGCCTCCAAGAACATTGAGAAATGAATGTTTGTTGGTTAAGCTACGCAGTCTGTGATAATGTGTTATAGTTGTCTGAATGGACTAAGACAGGAATATAGTTCATCTGCTTTATGAAGTATTATCTTCTTGGCAGATGGCCCCAGCTTCCTCCACTCTTTAATTAAAAATATATATCAGATTCAATCCTTTTCCACTTCAATTGCTACCTGGACACTCTCCAATGTCTTCACTTCCCTTTTGAGTTCTGGAGCCCCAAACCAGACTGTATTCTCTTAAACTAGGTTTAGTATGCAAGAAGACTGTTACATGTAGAAATGTAGGCATTTTGTTTAGTTCACAAAAAGCGGCATCTTGTGCACTGTTTGTTATATACAGTACTTTGCTATTGGTTCCTCTTGGAAAGAGAGGTAATCAAAGATGTTTCTGGAAAGGCAAAGTCCCAGAATAGGTTAGGAAATGCTCTCTGACAATGCGCTGTGGTTCTGGGACCCACAGGGTGCCTTGGGAAAGAAGCTTTCAAGCTTGGATCACAAATTCTAATCCCCATTATTCCACTAGTCTGTGAGATCCTGGTAGATGGGGACCATGTTTTAGTCATTTTTGTATTTCCAGGATATAGCCCATGGTAGCCACTCACTAAATCTTTGTTAAGTGAATACCTATTTTAAGTGCCTACCTAAATAAAGTAGAAAACTTGGAGCTATAAACTCCTGCAACCTGGCACTATCAGGAAAGGGCATATAGAATTCCCAAATACAAGGTTTTCAGTGGGATTCTGTCAGTAAGAGTCCTAGGGGAACGCCAATGAAAATAGATGAATTCCAAGTGTCTTCCTAGACTTCCAGTACCAAAAAAAAGGAAGATGTGCATTGTACTGTATCTCTCTCAATGATTACAACTATATACTCTAAACAAAATATAAAAAGCAATTATCTGAGGAGTCTGAAAAGTGAATAAAAGCAGCTAGACTGGGGAGAAAATTCAAAATGTGATGAATGACCAATATGGCGATGATGAGTTTCTTGAAATTTGTTTTCCCCAGCTTTGACCCAACAGTGAGCTGAAGCACGAAACTGCCCAGCAGTCATGGACCTCAACAAATCTAAGAGACAGCCCATCTTTCTGACTTGATAACCTGGAAAAGGTGCCTTCAAAGGATGGAAAGTGTGGGGAAAATCTTTGGCTTTTTTTTTTTCTTTCATTTTTTTCCCTCTCTCAGCTAAGTCTAAAGGTGAGATACAGCCCCACAACTGCATTGCCATCACATTGGCAGCAACCTGGACACTAAAATCTCCACGAGAAAACCTGTCCTGGATAGAATAACCTAGAAAAGAGGATGTTGCTATGTGAAGAGTATGGGGGAGCCCTCATTTTTTTCTTCTTGCCACTTTGCCCTAAGATCTGACCAAGAGACATGAAACTTTGCTCCCATCATTGGCAGCTCCAGCTCTGAAAGAGATGTATCCTTTTAACCAGCAGTCCAGGAAAAGGGACTGTGGGAGCTGAAGATTGTGAGGAGATCTTTCAGAGGAAAGAACAGAAGAAGAGGATTCCGTGTGTGAGCCAACACAAATCCTGAGCTCACCTCCAAGTTGCACATGTGTAGAACACACCCAAACTGCATGACAAAGGCTTTGAAAACTGAACTGACATTGGAACCATGGCCTACAGAACGTGAGACAGAACTTAACTGGGTTGAGCCTGCTAAAACAAAACAGACTTGATATGTTCTATGATTTTTAACAGGGCCCAGAGACTTATAATATATAAAATGTCTTAAGATACAATCTAAAACTACTCAACATGATAAGAATCTGGAAAACATGACCAATTCTCAAGGGAAAAGTTAATAAAATGTTGAAATTATTAGAAAAAATGCTCTAAAGCAACTATTATCACCATCCTTTGTGATATAAAGGTGAACACTCTTGAAATGAATGCAAAAACAGAAGTTCTCAGTAAAGAAACAAAAACTATATAAAACAAGTCAAATCAAAAGTTTAGTACTAAGAAATATAATGTCTAAAATAAATTGACTGGATGAACTTAATAGCAGAATGCAAATGACAGAGGAAGGGGTCAGTAGACCAGAAGATAGATCAATATAAATTATCCAATCTGAAGAATAGAAAGAAAAATGTTTGAATCCCAGCACTTTGGGAGGCCAAGGCAGGAGGATCACTTGAGACCAAGAGTTTGAAACTAACCTGAGCAATATAACAAGACTTCATCTCTACAAAAAAAAAAATTAGCCAGGCTTGGAGGCACATATCTATAGTCTTAGCTACTCAGGAGGCTGAGGTGGAAGGATCACCTGAGCCCAGAAGGTTGAGGTTGCAGTGACTGTGCCACTGCACTACAGTCTGAACAACAGAATGAGACCTTGACTTAAAAAAAAAGAAAAAAAAAAAGTTTGAAGAATAACGAATAAAGCTTCAGGTATCTGTGAGACAATATCAACTGGTCTAACATTTATGTCATTGGATTCCTTGAAGAAGAGAGATTGCTATAAAAAAAATTGGAAAAACAATGTCTGAAAACTTCCCAGATTTGATGAAAGATATGAATTTACAGACTCCTCAAACCCCAAATAGGATAAACTTAAATAAAACAAAACTGAACATTCCACCACTCCCTACCATTCTCCTCACCAGTGCTGACCACCTCACCTGTCTGGACCCTAAAAACATCAGAGCTTTTGACCCTAGAGTAAGGAAAGAAGCACGTGAATAGAGGTTAGACCCCTGGGGATAAATCCTGGCTCACTGACTGAAGTGTGTGATCCAGAGAAAACTAGTTTCCCTGCCTGGGCCTGAATTCCTCATTTGAAAAATTTAGAGTTGAACTAGACATCCTCAAAGTTTCTTTCAGCTCTAAAATTTCACCCTTTATGAACTCCTACATGAACTTTTTTTGGTAAAGAATGATAACATTATATATAAAAACCCAACACTATGAAACAAGAAACTACTTTTCTGTCAAGAGTCTTTTTGACCTTCATAATAGTACAAGTGACTGAAATGAAGATATGTTGGGAGCCAGCCACAGCGGTCCACTGAGCGTTAGGGATCAGGGAGGGCCGTGGACCCCGAGACCGCTAGGATATGTTAGGGAGCTGTTGACCCCATTTTCCTCCTCCTTTTACCATGCAGCACAAGTACCTAAAGGAACTCTGCTGATCTAAGCTGAAGGCTCTGTGACTGTGACAGGCATGGCTCACTCTAGAAACCTATTGTTCCTGTTTCCCATAAAACTGTGGTTTCATCTTAGGTATTAGATATAATTCAAATTCAGGTCACATTTGGGAGCCTTTTATACATGATACAAGCTTCTTTATAAGATTTAGAAGTGTATTTGTAGAATTATTATATACATTTAGAGAGCTGTTTCCAGCTTTAGATGGTATAGATGATTATCTAGGGTTACCAGAAATGGCCCAGCACGAACTTTGAACTGGGCCACATTCCTAAGGGCCCAGCATCCACTTTGGGCTGGGCTGCATTCTTTTAAACTGGTTCTTTAGTTACAATTAGTGTAGGTTTTTTCTACTTATAATAGAAACTGAATTTATTTTATTCATAGAAAATATTTTAGAATAGGTCATTCTACGTGAGGGAATTATGTTAGTTCAAGCATGATCAAACATGATACTTTAAGGTTTTATAAGAATACAGCTAACTTTAGAAATTTCATTGTTCCCACTTTCTACTAATTGTGATTTTGGCTTTAGTACAATTACAGTTTGTATTTGGGTTTATTTTAGAAGCTTTGTTGCTGATGATCAGCCTTATATATCAGGATTAGGAATTAGAAACTTTTATAGAAATTAAGATAGATACATAGGATTTTAGAATAGCCATTTTGTTAAGAGATCAT
>NW_007258459.1:633798-635513 GCF_000164805.1 Carlito syrichta | reverse complement strand
CCCAGCAAGTCAAGGCTGCGGTGGCCGGGAGTGGCCACTGCACTCCAGTCTGGGTGACAGAGTGAGACTCCAACTCAAAAAAAAAAGAAAAAAAGAAATTAGGATAGATATATAGGACTTTAGAATAGCCATTTTGTTACGAGATTATAATCAATTGTTCCTGGAAATGGCCCAGCATGATCTTTGGACTGGGCCACATTCTTTAGGAACTGGTTTGAGCTATAATTAAGAGTTTTTTTATAGTACAAGTAAAATTAGTACAGAATAGAAAGGTATTAGGATTTAAGGTAGTCACTAGGTGTTGTGTATGCATAAGCTTTAGAAGTTATTGATTATTAGGATTTTATGATGTTAGAATTGTTGTATTGCCTTTGAAGAACATAAACCAATCATAAGGAACAGTGAGATAATTTTGGGATTGTCCTTCCTCATTCTTGGGAAAATGCCTGGTGGGTGGGGGACGCCCCTCATCCACCTGGCTTTGTGTTCACGTGAAAGTCTTGTGATTTAACGTGAAAATTTGGGATAAAAGACTCACGGTTGGTCCCAATAAACGGCTTCTGCTCATTTCACTGAACAGTTGTCCACTATCTTTCTTTCTCTTTTTTCCTCTTTGTATCTATCCCTCCATCTTTCTTTCTTTTAATATCTATCCCTACTACAGAATCGGCTTCTGCACTAGACAGAGTCCAGTCTCTTTCTTTCTCCTTATTTCTCTAGAATATTCGCCGACACTGCCCCACCTTCCAGGGACCCTCTAAATCTCTTTTTGGAGGCTGGCCCCCCGCAAAGATGGTCACAGAACAAAACCAAAAATGAAGTTTCATAGCAACCAGAATGGAAGTTAGCTTTCCTCAAGCAGCTTCCTACAAAGCCCTGTAAGCATCACAGGTAGCCTGGAATTCATTGGAAAGGACAAGAAGCTTTGTAGAAAATTTCTCTCTCCATCGAGGTATTTCCAATTGTATCATGTTCAGGTGCTAAGGAATGGAATATAATGCCCCCATTGCCTCAGACTGAGTTTGACGTCAAGCATGTCAGAATATGTTTATTTACCTATATCTATAAATACATGAATAACTACCATTTGCATAGCATCTTACAGTTTACAGAGCAGTTCCACATGCATTACCTCATTTCATCCTCCTCCGAGGTAAGTGGTAGCAATCTGCTTCTTCAGAGGATACAGTCTAGAGGTTGAGAGTTTTACTCCAGACCATCCAGCACTACCCCCAGAGAAAGAGCCAGCTTGTCTGGCTTCTAATTTTTTCCTCTTTCCCACCACCAAGATCCAGAGTCCCAGGCAAAGACAGAGCCATGTTGTGAGCTACAGCCATTGAGCGAGGGGCCAATTGTCCCACATCTGAAGAACAGGTTCATTCCTCCAGAAACACAGGGTGGAGAGTCAACTCCAAGACTCTTCTGTCCCCCTCCCATTCCCAGACTGCTTGGTTTGGAGAGATTTTCTAGAGTTAGACAAAAAAAATTCTCAATCCCCACACCCTGCAAATGATGACTCCTTCGAAAATATCTTTCCAGCCAGGCTCAGTGGCTCAGCCTGTAATCCCGCGCCTTGGGAGGCTGAGGTGAGTGGATTGCCTGAGCCCGCGGGTTCGAGACCCGCCTGGGCAGCGAGACCTCATCTCTACAATAAATCAAAAACTAAGCCGGGCGTGGTAGCGCATGCCTGTAATTTCGGCTACTCGGAAGGCTGA
>NW_007258459.1:603507-633774 GCF_000164805.1 Carlito syrichta | reverse complement strand
TCTGGGCGACAGAGTGAGACTCCAACTCAAAAAAAAAAAAAAGAAAGAAAAAAGAAAATATCTTTCCTCCTCTCTCTCCAGCTGCTTGTGAATATGCTGGGCTTTGGCTCAAGTGCACTCTGGAATGGCGGTGCTCCTTTAGGTTTTGTGGTTGAGCGGCCCTGGAAGGCTCTGTGGCTTGGCCCCAACATCTGCTTCTACTTGCTCTCCTCTCTGCCAAGGCGTTGTTCCCTCCTATTCTTGCACATTCATTTGGCCTCCACTCTGTACTGATGTGTTGGAGGTCATTCTCCCCTCCCTTCCTGAGTCATTTGCAGCTCATATATTCACACATTGTTCTTCATTTTCAAGAAAAATACAAAGTAGTCTCTGAGTGTGATAATCCTGAGTCATTGCATACTGTCATCATTTCAGAGCAAAGAGAAATCAAAAGGTGGGTGGGTTCACTTCAGCTGCAAGGGACTAGGCCTTCTCTTCTTTGTTCTACTCTTGATGACTCATCCAGCCTAAATCAAAGCCGAGTACTCTTGGCCTTCAAGTAGGAGGCTGGGGGAAGAGGGGGGTGGGGCATAGGCACCACCAAAACTGAGACTGTGGTTGGGCCTGAACCTCAGGAGCCACGTCCATGTGGTATGGAGTGTGCAGAAGGGACTGAGAAAACAGAGAGATAGCTGGGTGGCATGAGGCACTCTTGCTCATTTTTGGACCCTGGATTTCCTGTCTATTAAATGATCACACTAGAGTGGGTTGGGAAGGGACTGGGGCACATGACGTCACTGTAACTATTTCCCTGGCTCACTGAGTTTTCCTCTTAGGAACTGGAAACTTGACTCAGGAAAGGAGGTTCAGCCCTCACTTGGCTTAGGAACCTGGAGAGATGGAGTAAGCAGGCTTTGGTGTAAGATAGGGTTAAGTTTGGATACCACCTCTGCCATTTCCTGGTTATGTGGTCTTGGAATAATTACTCAACCTCTCTGAATATCATTTTTCTCACTTGTCAAAAGGAGATAGTAGTACTTATCCTGAAATGGTCCTTGTGAGGATAAAATATAACATCTGTGAAGTGCCTAGCACAATACCTGCTACAATTAATATTATTATCCCCTGTCTCACATACAGGATGAGTAGGACAGTGGATAGGTAGGCTGGGTAGCCTTGGTCAAAGTCATTTAATGAGTTTCTTCACTGGTTTGGAATAACAAAGCATGCTTTTGCAAAGACCCTGTGAATGTTAGAGATAGCATAGTAAAGAGTCTATCACAGCACTGGGTCATGGTGGGTCCTCAAGTGGTGCATGGTTATAATTATGTTTATCTTAGAGGTCACCAATAGGGACTAGTGCCCCTAAAGAGGGGTCTCCGGTAGGGTAGCAGAAGTCTTTAGATCAGAACCAGTGTCAGAGCCTGGAGGCTGAGCCCAAGCAAAAGACACCAGTGAATTCTGAGTCAGGAAAGGTGGAACTGGGCACCATCAGGATACAGGTGAGGGCCAGTACCCAGAGATGTGGGGCAGGGTGCCCAGGTTGCTCAGGGTCAGTATTGCTGCTCCATATACCCAGTTACACAGCTGTGTCTTCCATGGCCTTGGGTTCATGCAGTCTCCCTAATGGGTTTGCAGGCCTCGCTCACCGAGGCAGGCTGCCAGGTAGGGCTCTGCAGGGGCCTAGAAGTGGTGAAGCAACACCCTGTTGCATGGGGACCCACAGCAGAAGGCCTATGAGCATGAAAGTATTCCTTGGGTTGCCTGAGCCCGTGGATTCGAGACCCGCCTGGGCAGCGAGACCTCATCTCTACAATAAATCAAAAACTCAGCCGGGCGTGGTAGCGCATACCTGTAATTCTGGCTACTTGGAAGCCTGAGGCGGAAGGATCGCAGGAGCCCAGCAGGTCGAGGCTGCGGTGGCCGGGAGCGGCCACTGCACTCCAGTCTGGGCGACAGAGTGAGACTCCAACTCAAAAAAAAAAAAAGAAAGTATTCCTTTCGGGAAAGAATTTTTTTCTCTTTCTCATGGTAGAAGCCAATATCTGTAGGGTTTCAGGCACGCTGGGCTGTCTGATGGCCCACACACACCTTGAGATCTACACAGGCAGCCTGGGGTGTATAAAGAGCACTGCAACATTCAGGGAGACTGATGGGATTCAGCTCCACACTCCCTCCTTTCAACAAGTGTTAGTAGCACCCCTGAAGAATCAGCTCTTTGGGGCTCTCCCAAGAAAACCATGACCCAACAAACCATCTGCTAAACAAATCACACACTGTTCGGGCTTACTACTCTAACTTGTATCATTGTTCAGCTTGGAATGTCCTCTCTACCCACCAAAATCCTACCCATATATAAGGCACAGCTCCAATCCCAACTCTTCTAGGAAGCCCTCCAAAATCTCTCTAGCCCACAGCAATTGTCCCTTGCTCAAAATACATGGTCATGCTGCCATTTTCTTCCTGAATAACTCTTGTTCTATTGTTTTGTTAGCCTCAGTCTGTCTTTGTTTCTTTCTTATACTTCTGACCAGTTATCAAAGCCTGTTTGTTGTAACTCCCAGAGATCTCTCAAATTCATCAACTTCTTTCCACCATTAAGGACCATTTCCTGATCAAGTCATCATCACTGCAACAGCCTTCTAAGTGACCTTCCTGAATCTGGTCCTACACCATTCCATCCACTCTCTACTCTGAAGCCAGAGGACTCTTTCTAACATATAAATCTGCTGTGAGCCCTTTCTCCCACTGGCCTTGAGATAAAACATAAAGTCTCCAGGAGGCCTTTCAAAGTCCATTTACCGATTCATGCCCACCTTTCCAGTCAAAGTTTTTAACATCTCCCACGTTCTCCACTGCCATCACCAAGGTCTGCCACACTCTGATCAGAAGTTCCTCTCAATTCTTCTCACACACTGCACACATGCTCTCGCACATTCTACCTGGAATACGCTCCCTTCCCACCCACAATGCCTCTCACAGTGCGTACTTGGCCCATGCATACTCAGTGTTCAGGTCTCCACTTTAATGTTATCTCACCCACTAAGTCTTAACTACCCCCACCCCGGCTAGGCAACATACCCAGAATACCCCGATCCCTCCCCATCACTGCAATTTTCATTCTGTTTTGTAGTTGTCTGTTTACTTCCCTCTGTCCCCCAATAGACTACACGCATTTCAGAGTAAGAACCATTATTTGCACAATCTATGTTTATATCCCCAGTGCTGGACATAGTTCCCTGCCTCTAGTAGATGCTCAAGAAATAATTTGGGGAAACATAGTGAGACCTCGTCTCTACAAAAAGCAAAATACTTTTTTACTCCTTATACTTCTCTGTGTCTCCCTTCAGTGCCTAATTCAGGGCCCTGTGGATTCTAGGTGCCAAAGGAAGGCAGTGATTATTTGTTTTTAACAAAAAGGACTCATTATTTTAATAGCATGCTCCTCTATTTCTTGATGTTTCTCTCTCTTCAGACTGAAGGCTTTTGAACTGTGTGCTGGCAGGAAAGTGGCTGACAACACGGTGACCTCGATCTGTCTCTAGAGGTGCTGGCTGGGCAGCATCCCCAGCCAGGGGTGGGAGGCCTGCAGAATTCAAGACCTCCAGATGACAGTTAGCAGGACGTGAATGAGCCACTCATTGAGGAGTAGGAAGAAAAAGCCTTGATGGAGTCTAGGAACTCAGATTCCAGTCCTGGTTCCTTCACCATTCAGCTATGTGACCATGAGCAAATCACTTCACCTCTCTGGAGTTCAGTTTCCTCATTAGTAAAATACAGTAAGGGTAGGAACCAGCAATTTATCTTCACTTCCAACTCTGAGTTATTAGTCTATGAAGAAACATGTCACCACATTCCCATCAGAGGTGAAGAAGAATTGGGCTGTTTTCAACTTAAAAATCAGGACAATTAACATTTCAAATGAATTAAGAGTTTTGTAATAATAATCTATTACATTATACACAACTTTAAATTTTGTATTGAGTTTTCTTTTTTTAAATTCTTTCACTAACTGTGGCAGAGGCAACTAAATGATATGCCGATATTCATTACTCCCTTTCTCTATAAATTTTATTAGGAATGATGGCCAGGCATGGTGGCTCATGCCTGTAATCCCAGCACTTTGGGAAGCTAAGGTGGGAGGATTGTTTGGGCCCAGGAGTCCAAGACCAGCCTAGGCAACATAGTGAGACTTCGTCTCTACACAAAGTAAAAAAAATAGCCAGGAATGGTGGCACGTGACTGTAGTCATAGCTACTCGGGAGGCTAAGGCGGAAGGATCATCTGAGTCCAACAGGCTGAAGCCCAGTTAAAAACTATTCTCACACAGGTGCAGTGGCTCATGCCTGTAATCCCAACACTTTGGGAGGCAGAGGCAAGAGGATTGCCTGAGACCAGGGGCTCTAGACCAGCTTGGGCAACTTGGCAAGACCTCATCTCTACAATAAATCAAAAAAATTAGCCGGGCATGGTGGTGCATGTCTGTAGTTCCAGTTGCTTGGAAGGCTGAGGCAGAAGGATCACCTGAGCCCAGTATGTCGAGGCTGAGGAGGCCGTGAGCGTGCCACGGGACTCCAGCCTGGGTGATGGAGTAAGATTCCAACTCAAAACAAAAACAAAACTACATTCTTCAGCTTCCTTTGCAGATAGATATGATCATGGGTCTAGGTTCTAGACAATAAGATATAGTATCATGTGTAACATCCAGGAAGCCTCCCCAAAGAAGGAGCGATGTGTATTTTGCCCTCTTCATCATTTCTGCTGACTGGATGAGAATAAGATGTCTGAAACTTGGACAGCCTTATTGGACCATGAAATGATGTGTCAATAATGCTGATACAGCAAGGCAGAAGGAGCATGGGTCCCCAACACCAGGAGCCACCTTTCCAGGCCTGGGCTATGCCATTTTTTTGGCATGAGACAGAAATAACTTCTATTTTGTTAAACTACTGTTATTTGTACTTTCCTGTCACATGTAACCAAAACTAATTGTTACTGATGAAACAATCATCTGCTTTATGCAGTACCCCATGCCAGATGCTGCAGGGGATGCAAAGGTATATAGAAACTAAAGGGTTCTGTCTAGGGATGAAGAAAGTGCTGAAGAGAGTTTGACTTGGCAAGACCATGTGGACATGAAGGGGACAAGTTAGGGGACAAGCAGCAAGAGAATATGATGGAAGGAGCTTGGATACCAAGCTAATGAACTTCATCCTGTGACAGGCAAAACAGATATCCTTGCCCCGGTGTGCAAATGAAGACACCCAGATCTCAGTAGGTTACAGAACTTGTCCAAGGTCACCCAGCCAGGTAGGGAGCAGCAGAGCCCATCTCAATTCTCCTGACACTTACTTGGTCCAGTGTCATACTGTAATTCTGTATTCCTTGAGAGAATCTGGGGCAGAAGAAGTAGGAATGGAGGTTTTACACTTTGACACAGCCAGGGAATGGGATTGTGTTCTTTCACCTCCATCACACCACCACACCTCCAAGAGAGGCTTTGGGAATTGCCAGAAGTCTAGGATGTAGACTTATCTTTAATTCAGCTGCCCTTTTCTGAGCCCACTGCTTAGTCACCCTCAGAAGGCTGTAATAGCCAGGGTGCTATTCTATAAAGTAGTAAGTGCCAGTTTGTCTACCACACTGCTGGGTACTTTATACACATTATCTAATTCACTGTCCTCAATGGCCTAAAAGAAACATCTCTGTTTTACAGATGAAGATGAAGAAACTGAGGCTCTAAGAAATGAATACACCTACTCAAAGTAACTCAGTTGATGGCAAAGTTGAGGGACAAAGCCATGTCTGTTCTACTCCAAAGGCAAGTCCTTAGCATCATGTTCTAACTTCTTCCTGATCCCTGTCAAAGCATAGAATAGTCTCCTGTCCTTGCTCAGGCTCCAAGGACTTACCTGGTTTGATGAACTGACCAGTGCCAGGGACCTCCTGCCAGGTTCCAGCTGTGCACATTCTACCTGCAGCCCGGAGCCAGCATCCCATCAAGGAATCACGTCACTTACACCCTGCCCATGACCCCACATGGGTCAGGGATCTCCTGGAGAAGGGGTGGCCTCAGTCCTCTCAGGTCTCTTAATCTTGGATGGTCATGGGGTAGAAGTGTCAGAGTCCTCATAGACTAGGTTCTAGAGTTCACAGATTCCAGAGGGCTGCTTCAGGATCAGAGACACTCTGTTCTTTGTGCCCTGTAGCTGTCATGGTTAGAATGCATTTGTTATGAATCTAGCTGACACTCTTTCAGGAAACAACTGGTCATTGGAGCTGAATCTTCTCTTACTTGCAACATTTGGAAAGTTGAGTTTCATTTTGTCGATCCTCCAGGGTACATCTTTCCAATAATGTGGTACGTCCAGTGTTCCAACAAGAACCACATATTCCCCCAAGTTGGCCATACTGCTTTCTTCTGGAACTTCCACAGAAAACACCCTGACATGTAGCCTGCAGGCGATGGATGGACTCTGGCCCCTCAGCATTCATCGCCCAACTATGGGGGTCAAGCACTTTGCCAGGCTTTGCCCTGGGGTGTGACCTGCCCACACCACTCCTGTCTGGCACAGCCTCCCTTCCCATCAGCCAAACTCTCACTGTGGCTTTTCAAGTTCAGACTAAGTCCTTCACTCCACACCCTCTCCCCTAATCTGGCTGAAGTGGAATGTTTTCACCCAATTTTATTCTAACTAAATCTATTCAGCTTTGCCTAAGCTCAGGCAGATTCTGTTATTAATAAAATATTCATCTATTTCTTTATAAACACTGTAATAAACATTCCCATTTTCAGATGCACTACTTAAGGCATCCAAAGCTCAGACATGAAAGACTGATTTAAATCTGTTTATGACAAAGTTTTCTAAAGATATTAACAGATTCTGTCAGACACAGAAGCACATAAAATTGTTACAAACACTTCCAAGCACGGTAGCGTGATCAAAATATCTGACCAGAGCTTGTCATTGCACCTTGTAAGACAATCTTACAATTCTTATTTAATCCTCATAACCCTTCACCTGTCATGCATCAGTGGCAGTCAATCAAAGAGCTGAGTTCACGTAATTACCAAAGGCTCGTTTTTTTTCACTGCCTGCAGCAATTTCATGAAAAGCCTGTCTCCAGTGTTTCATATATAGCAAGATTCTGAGCTTATACACCCTCATAGGAAGAACAGGCAGTTGGTGGACATGAAAGGATTTTGAAACCCTGTAAATCATGTACATGTGCTAGCTGGGTTTTTAAAAATCTAGACAGCAAAAGGACAATAGCAAAAGTCAGGCTGGGCTCCAGACCTAGTTCTAGCTCTTAATAGATGTACGATCTCTGTTAGGTCATTTGTGCTCTCTGAACCTCAGGTTCATTGTCTGTGAAATAGAAATTACACCCCACAATATCATAATAAAAAATATTGATTAGAAAAAAAAGAAATAGAAATTACAATAATGCCTGTCCTACTGTGAGGTTCAGGTGAAGTAATGGATGTGAAAGCCCATCGCAGGCCATGAAGCGACACTCTAACTCTAGCCATTATTTGTTCACATATGTTAACTTTCCATTTCCACAACACTAGGAAGTAGATATCATCTCCCCTTTTCACAGACATGGAGATCAAGTGAGTAAGCACTTGAGGATCTGGGGTCCCAATCCAAATCTCCACATCCAGCACTCTTTCCCTCTGTACCCAGGCACAGTCCACAGCTCCCTCCCCTATCATAGCTGCGGCATCTGCCTACTGTGAACACCACATCACAAAGCCTCTGGCCTTAGATCTGGAATCCAATCAGTTGTCAAAAGTCACACGCTGAGAAGAGGACGATCATGGAAAGTCAGCCAAGCCCTTGTAGCCCCTAATGACCATGAACCCTACCCCACCCGCAGGAGCCAGACTCCTCCCAATATGAGTATGTTTGCCAACTACCCAGGGGGCACCTGCTGCCCCCAGCCCTGGGTTGAGTAAGTTCTGGGAAAAGCAGACTGAACTCAAGAGCACTGCCCTGAAAATATATTCACCTGACTGAGGCAAGGTTTCAGAGACACAGGCAAGCAACAGTCAAACACAGAACAGCACATGGTCAGGTGCCAGGCCAGTGGGAAGGCCAGAGAGACAGTCCAGGCACTCCATGTGGAGACACCAGCAATTTCTGAAGCCCCCTGTGGCCGCAAGAAACCCAAGAGGCTCCTGAGTTTGGGGAGATACCAAATGTGCATTACCTCCCCTCTTTCCACAACCTGACTTCTAAGGTTGCTCTCTCAGCTCTGTCCCTTCCTGTCCCCAACGCCCCCTCATCCCTTTCCCTTCTATTCCAGTGCTGTCCCAAGAGAAAGAATGTGAGCCACATATGCCATTTTAAATATTCTGGCAAACATATTGGAAAAAGAAACTGGGAAAAGTAATTTTAATAATGCTATAATGTATAATAATAATATAACAATATAGCCTAACTGTTATTATTTCATTATGCAATTGAAATTTTAAAAAAGATTGGGAATTGTGCATTCCTCATACTAAGCCTTCAATGTCTGGTGTGTGTTTTCTGCACAGAGCAGGGATCCCCAGCCCCCAGGTCACGGACTGGTGAGGAACTGGGCTGCACAGAAGGAGGTGAGCAGCAGGCTTTGAACAAAGCTCCATCTGTATTTACAGCCACTCCCTATCACTGACATTATTACCACATGAGCTCCATCTCCTATCAAATCAGTGGCATTAGATTCTCATAGGAGCATGAACCCCATTGTGAACTGCGTATGTAAGGGATCTAGGCTGTGCACTCCTTATGAAAATCTAATGCCCGATGATCTGAGGTGGTGATGCTAACACTGGGGAGCGGCTGCAAATACATCTGAACATTAGCAGTGAGGTTTGACTACACAGAGCATAATAAATCAATTGCTTGCAGACTTATATCAAAATAAAGATTTTATAATAATAACTGTTTTATTATATATTACAAGGTAATAGTAATAGAAATAAAGAACACAATAAGTGTAATGTGCTTGAATCATCCTCCCCGGTCTGTGGAAATATTGTCTTCCATGAAACCAATCCCTGATGCCAAAAAGGTTAGGACCACTGGCCTAGAGTACACTTCAGTTCAGACTAGTCATATTCAAGTGCTCGACAGCCACAGGTGGCCCATGACCTCTGTTGAACAGTACAGCTGTAACCCAGTGGGTTGATTCTCTCCACCCCGTGCCTTCAACCCATCCCTGTCTCCCACCTCCAATCACTAGCTCCTGCTCTTTCTTTTCTAATCCATCCTCCACATTGCTGCCCCAGCCTTCACTAAAAGGCAGCTGTGATTCCCCAGTGCCGCCTCATTGACCATGGCATCCGGGGCCCTTCACAGTCAACCCTGATGGACCCTACAAGTGTCTCTCCCCATCCAGCACCACGCTTTTTCTACTGCTCAAAACCATTTTTGAATGCATCAATTTTGATGCATTTTAGTTTTTCTACCGTTTTTTGTTTCACCTCTTCCACATCAGCAAAATGTTTCCCTTTGAGGACTTTTTTCATCTGGGGAAACAAAAGTCGCTTGGGGGTGAGATAGGGCAAATAGGAAGGGTGGGACATGGAGATCATGGTGGTTTTGATCAAAAACTGCTGAACACTCAGCACTGTGTGGGCAGGTAAGCTGTCATGGTAGAAGAACCAGTCATCACCAATTTGTCACAACTCAGGACATTTCTTCCATAATGCAGCCTCTCACAACAACACTGGCTGGTGCACTGCTGTTGATGGGTCCCTAGAGCACTCATCTATCAGGGGAAGCCTGTACTACAAGGAGCCATCTCTCCAAAAACAAGATAATGCTGGTATTTTTTGTGTGTCCCACCTTGTATAGTGGGTAGAAGACCTCTGGTCTGTCAAAAAAGAACTTCTAACTCAATCCCATCTTCCTCTGTCTTGTAGATGAACTTTTTTTTTTTTCAGTTGGAGTCTCACTCTGTCGCCCAGACTGGAGTGCAGTAGCCGCTCCCGGTCACTGTAGCCTCGACCTGCTGGGCTCCGGCGATTCTTCCGCCTCAGCCTTCCGAGTAGCTGGAATTACAGGTGTGCGCTACCACGCCAGGCTGATTTTTTGATTTATTGTAGAGATGAGGTCTCGCTGCCCAGGCAGGTCTCGAACCCGCGGGCTCAGGCAATCCACTCACCTCAGCCTCCCAAAGGCGCGGGATTACAGGCTGAGCCACCAAGCCCAGCTAGATGAACTTTTTATTAGTCCCATTTTTTTCTCCCTCCCTGGTCTACAGGCTTCAGATATTAGACATTTCATTTGCTATTATTTGATATCATTTGATGTCAGATATCAGATACTTCATTTGCTATATTCCCTAGGTCTAGTCCAGATCCTTCCCAGGGTCGCTGTTCAATGACAGTCTGCTGAACTGAGCAGACATCAACAGAAGCGATGGACAGCACTAGGGACTTGTCCTCTGGTCCCAGAGGCCCATGAAAGAGTGCCCAGCCAGGCTGGACCTTGTCCTGAGAAGAGGGAAAACCTGGGCCCTCATAGAGAGGAAAGGAGGCTAAAAGGAAGAGAAACCCATCAAAACCCTAAGGTGAGAGAAATGCTGTTTAGAAAAGAAACATACTAAATGAAATTCCTGAGAGCAGAAGCTAAGTCAGGAGAGGACGAAAAGGTGGAATCACAGCTCTGTTCCCATATCCCCATCGGTGTGGCCTTTCCACCCATGCCACAGGTCACAAGTTGGACCTGGGCTCCGCATCAAAGGGGCTGTTTTTCCTGGTCTTGAAATAGGCTGCGTGAAAACTTGTGAATCCTTTTCCACCTCCCTGTGCAGGGGACAGGAATGGCCAGTGAGTTTGAAGGACTCTGCCCTCATCAGAGGATGAGGTCCCAATCCCAAGGCCGGGTAGGTGTTCTTGCCCTGAGACCCTGAGCTGCTGAGCTGAACAGGGAACAAGCAAGAGGAGGAGGCTTTTCTCTGAACTGTGCAGCCCTTAGCTGATTTGAAAACACAGGAAAAAAATTAATAGAGTTGCTTTATGTAAATCACTCTCTCTTTCTGTATACTATATTTACAGAAAGGAATTGCTTTTGCATTTCAAGATAGATTTTATGTAAGAGTTTGTTGCTGCCACTGCTGTTGTTACTACGCATCATCCAAACAACAAAAACAAACTAGAAATACCCAAATGCCAGCAACACCACCAAATCACTTAAAAATCTTTCCTAGGTCCCTGTCACATTTTTAAATTTTGGGGAGAATACTTGTCATGAGCTGATGCCTGACAGAATGTTTCCCAACCTTGCATCCCCCACCTCCCCATTAGGGTTTTGCAAGTGCATTTGATTGCAACACCTGGGGGATACTAACCGCGTGGCCTTGGGCCAGTCCCTACTGCTAAGGGTTGCACCAGCTGAATGCAGGACCTCTAAGTTTCTCTCCTGCTGTGGACCCCCTTTCAGCTCCATGAGTCCATGACCAGTGATCCCATCAAGAAACAATGCAGTTTCTAGAATTTTATGTCTGCAGGGAACAAGACATCCACTTCTGGCTGAACTGTCCCTAAACTGTTGCTAATACAGAGCTTCCAAACTTTCAAGCCTCAATAATGGCTCCAAGAAATTTAGTGTTTTCTTCTGCACCAAATGAATACTGGAGCTACATGAAGGGCCCTGGCCTGGCCTTAGTTGGCCCAGTAAAAAGAAGGAAATAAACCTTCTGCCCTCTTCCTGTTTTCCCTTCCAGTGGCCTCCAGGGCTGCTGTCTCTGGACCTCTCCCCAAACCTCTACCACCACGTCGTCACCACCCTGAGAGTCCAGGCCCTTGGGTGGCCCACAGTTGCCCACCATGCCGGGCCTTTCTCCAGCCCTCCTTCTCCCTGCCTGCTGAGAAGCTTCTTCTACAGGAAGCTGCGCTCAGGTAGGAAGTCGTCACATTCAGGCATAATGCTTCCTAAAGAATTTAAGTGCAGATATTCTAAATGAGAAAAACATCAATTAAGCTCCCAAAGAAATTTTAAACAGTGGAACTTGAGGCATCAAAGATGAACGGAAAGGGACATGTTTTATGGTATAAAAGCTTTCCAACACCAAATTTTTGGATTTGGGTGTGTCTCTACTCTTTCTACTTCTTTTTTTAACCATGTAGTTTTGGGGAATTTATTTAACCACTCTGAAATTCAATTTCTGGAACTATAAAAGGGCTATGGAACCACTGACCTATTGCCACAAGATAATGTGAATGTGCTTGTATTCTGTAAAGTTCCGCACAGACCTCAATGTCTAGGGCTGCCCCCAGCACTTTGCCTCCTCCTCCACCAAGGTGTCTGGAACCCTGCACTCTCTATGTCATCTCCATCTCAGCTCTGACACCCAGAGTCCTACAGAAAAGAGGGAGAGACACATGCTGGTGCTTTCCCGTCCAACCTCCCCACCTTCCAACTTACCACAGGGTTTCCAAGTGTTGTTTTGGGTGTGTGGATTTTTCCCCCCAAGAAAACACTCCAGATTTCTGGAATCCACAGGCTGAATTTCACCACAGGGTTTCTGACACTGCCTGTAACAGGACAACAGGACACTGTGCCAGGACTGAAAGGAGGAGGGTCTGTGTGGAACTTTTCTACGTCATGGATAAAATCAGGGGACATGGGGATCTTGCTTTTTTAAAATTTACTTTGACCTACACAAAAATGTGTCCCTTCTGACAGTATTCACAACATCTCTCAGGCCCCTCGAACTGAGCAGTGAGGTGACAGGCTTGGTCCAATTTTAAAGTTAGATAGCACTTGGAATGGGGCTATTCCCACACATGAAAGCCAGTCAGAAGACTGCTTGCCAGTCCCCCAAAGTCTGAACATGCTTATTTATTTAAAGGTAGACATTTCTGGTTATTTCCAAAGATTAACATTTAATAAAGCCATAACTTCCTGGAAATTATTCTAGATATTTCTAGTTACTAATAGGCTCATCCGATAAAAATTTGTTCCTAAACAAGTTTGGGGATATTTCCTTAAAAAACCAACGTAGAAATAAGCGTGAATAGTGGCTTGCTCCTATAATACCAGCTAACCAGGAAGCTGAGGCAGAAGGATCACTTGAGGCCAGGAGTTTAAGACCAGCTTAGGCAACATAGCAAGAACCGTTTCTAGAAATACATAAATAAATAAGAGTGAATAAAACAAAGTCAATTCATAGGCTAGTAGAATATTGTAAAGAGACCCCCAGACTCAGGCAATCCTCTTACCGCGGCCTCCCAAAGTGCTGGGATTACAGGCTGAGCCACCACACCCAGCTGAGAAAAACAATTTTTTAAATTTTATTTATTTATTTTTTTTAGTTGGAGTCTCACTCTGTCGCCCAGACTGGAGTGCAGTGGCCGCTCCCTGCCACCGCAGCCTCGACCTGCTGGGCTCCGGCGATCCTTCCGCCCCAGTCTTCTGAGTAGCTGGAACTACAGGCGCACGCTACCACACCAGGCTAATTTTTGATTTATTGTGGACATGAGGTCTCGCCAAGTTGCCCAGGCGGGTCTCGAACCCGCGGGCTCAGGCAGTCTACTCACCTCGGCCTCCCAAAGTGCTGGGATTACAGGCTGAGCCACCAAGCCCGGCTGAGAAAAATAATTTAAGAAAATTCCTGAGTCCAGATAAAATCTCCTGGTTTTCCTAGGATAGGTGTCCAAGCTGAGTTGTTACAGGGCTCGGACCTTGTAGCAATTCTGAAAAACAAGCTGGGGACAGATGCCCCGACAGTGCTCCTCGATGATTGGGTGGAGATATCTGAGGACTGAGAAGGCTGAGCAGAAAGATTCCATTGTAAATACTTGCAGCTTGAAGATGTTTGTCACCCCCGCCCCCGGCCACTGCTTTCTATGCTCTATCCTCTTAGGCTAGCAGAGTATGACACTAACCACAAGGATTACATCATGTACCTATCCAACGAGTACGGATGCTCCTCGACTTACTATGAGGCTACATTCTGATAAGCCCATTGTAAGGTGAGAATATCAAAAGTAAAAAATACGTTTAATACATCTAACCTACCAAACATTGTAGCTTAGCCTAGCCTATCTTAAATGTGCTAAGAACACATATTAGCTTACAGTCAGGTCAAATCTTCTAACACAAAGCCAATTTAATAATAAAGTCTTGAATAGTTCATGTAATTTGTTGAACCTTGTACTGAAAGTGAAAAACAGAATGGTTGTATGGGTACTTGGAGTACGGATTCTACTTAATGCATATCACTTTTGCACCATCATAAAGAAAAAAAACATCTAAGTTGGACCACTGCAAGTCAGGGACATCTGTAATTAAGAGAATTCCTGAGTGCCCCCCAATTTTCCCAATGTGATTAGATTAAGTGTACAAACCAGGTTGCTACAGAGTAAGGACTTGTTTAACCGAGCTGTCAGCTCAATGCATAGTTTGCTCCCGTACCTCTCAAAACCCAAATTCCAAGTGGCCAGAGGCAAATGTTTTCCAGAAAAATGAAGAAAGAGAAGTGCACCTGAAGCAGCCCATGTCAGGAATTCCTGGAAAACAAGATTAGACAAAAATGCGTAGTAACACGGCATGGACCTTACAGTAAAAGAATTCTTGCTGTAGAATTTTAAGCTACAATAAAGTATATGGCTCAAGTCTACATATCATACTAACAAATCCTAAGGACCTAGACTGCCTATTTTCTTTTCAGATTTGTCCAAAAATCATGCTAAGTACTTAAAGAAAGGAAAAATATGACATAGTGGTATCCCTGGAACTAAAAAAAAAAAAAAAATTACAAGTTATGAAATAGAATAGAGTTGTATAATAGGAATGCCCTTCCTCCAGTTCATCGACCAGAAACAATTTTGGACCTAGAAGAAACCTTAATATGACACCCAGGTTTAGAGTAGTTATACCATGCAACAAAGTGAGGCATGGGTTTTGGAAGGGGACAGTGCAATGAGAAGCCCAAAAGCTTAAGTGTATTTAGCTTCATGGTGTATCTATCATAAAAACATCACTGTGTAATTCTTTAGGTAGTTGTTTATTGTGCTTCGTTGAATCTTAAACTTTCAAACCTGGAAATTTGAACTGACTTGGCCATGGCCATACAGTCTGTTGGTGGAAAAGTCAGGGGTCAAGACCAGTCTTTTGAATCCAAATCCAGAACTGTTTTCCCAACACCCACTACATTTCCAACTACTCTGTATACACCACTAATCATCCAAAAGCAGCTCATATTCTTGGCTTTGGACAGTCGATGGAAGGTCTTAATCACTGAGCATCTTGAAAGAATAAACGCTCGCAACATTTAGAAGTTAGTAAGCACTTAGTCCAACCTTAAATGAAGCTAGTGGGTGATCCACGGCACCATATGTCAGGCTAGTGACAGCCCAGATCTTTCCTGCTTGTGTTCATCACTGTTCTCCATTTCTTCCAAAATCAAGCGCCAGGGCTAATTAAACCCCTGATTAAAGCCCAAGGCGCCACTAGGGACTCAGCTGGCGAGTTGGCTGAGTAGAAAGCACAAAGCAGTCTCCTCTGTTTGATTTCCACAGACACTGGGATTAAATTAGTAGAGACATCTAATATTCCCCCCAAATCATGCACGCATGCATTTATTCTTCCATTTATTCATTCTTTCATTTGACATTCTTAATGAGTGCCTTAGGACATAAGACATATCAGTTTCTCCCCTCAAGCCTTTACAGTCCATTTGAGGAGGAAAGAAATGAATTCATGAAAAAAAGTTGAGGGGGAGAAAGTATAGGCAGAACAGAGGAGAGAAGGGAGAGAGAGGTTCCTCAGGATGGAGATCATCAGAGAGGCCTTTGTAGAGGAGGAAGATCCAGCAAGCTTCTGGGAGAAGCTAGTGTGAAACCTCTTGATCCTTCCATTCCTTGGTCAAACAGAGAAACATCTGAGGAGTAGGACACATCAGCCAGTTGCTTGGGGACTTGTTAATTTCTGAAGTTTCTCCAAAGAGGAAGATAAGGTTATCAGGGACTCAATGTCCTCACTGCACACAGGCCCCTTGAGGCCAGGCTCCAGTCCAATAGACAGATGGATGTTTCTCATGGGCACTGGTTCAGTTAGAATAGTGACTGTCAGCATCATCGGACCCACTGCTGCTTCTTATAAAAAATAATTTGTAGCTCTCCCTTTGTTAGGTTTGAATGAAACCCATAGATAATATAATCTAATTACACACAAAAATTTCCTCCCAAAATTCATGATATAAAAAATGAATATAATGCACCCACTGTGTTATAATCAAGGAACAAAGAAAAACCATTTTATTAAAAAAATAAGTATTTCAATAACTGAAAAAAATGTGTACACAACTACACTGGAAGACCTCATGAGTAGTTAGTCATATGTCTGCACCTATGCATAGAATCACTGTGAATGCAATAGGTATAAGTGTACATAGATTTATATGTGTTTTAAAGATGGCACAGATACTGTGACTGACATTGCCATTCATAGCGTGATTTTCCAGAATGGCCAGCAATCCTCAGTAACATCCTGAACAAAAATGCACCACCTTCATTCAGTGAAAAATTCAGTGTAAAGCTGGGTGCGGTGGCTCATGCCTGTAATATCAGCAATTTGAGAGGTGGAGGTAAGAGGATTGTCTGAGTCCAGGGGTTCGAGACCAGCCTGGACAACTTGGCGAGACCTCATCTCTACAATAAATCAAAAAAATTATCTGGGGCATGGTGCTGTATGCCTGTAGTTACAGCTGCTTGGAAGGTTAAGGCAGAAGGATCAACTAAGCCCAGCAGGTCAAGGCTACAGTGGCCATGAGCATGACGCTGTACTCCAGCCTGAGCAACAGAGTGAGACTTCTACTCAAAAAAAAAAAGAAAGAAAGAAAAATTCAGTGTATGTTAAAACTACAAAAACCTCTTTGTGTTTATATATAAAATGGACTTGGATGCTAGATCCAACTAATTATGAATGGTTTTCATGGACATGAACATCCAGTGGGACATCTAAAAGTCAAGCAGAACAGTCCCTTGGGATGTGATGTGGACTGTCCTGACCTCTGTTGGAGCATCGTATGTCTCTGTCCTGTCCACTAAATCATTGGGACGAACTGTGATTATGACAAATGTCTCCATAAATTTTCAAAATGCCTCTTAGGGGGTAGAATCACCCTCATTGGGAATTCTGAGTTAGAGGGTAGGGGTGTGTGTGTGTGTGTATGCGCGCGCGCGCGCACGCGCATGTACGCTCTGTCTTCCAAGAGCTGGAGTTAAGAGTCACCTGATGGGCCAGGTACAGTGGCTCAGCCTGTAACCTCAACATTTTGAGAGACCAAGGTTAGAAGATTGCCTGAGCCCAGGGGTTCGAGACCAGCCTGGGCAACTTGGTGAGACCTTGTATCTACAATAAATCACAAAAACTAACTGGACACGGTGGCATGCAATTGTAGTTCCAACTATTTGGAAGGCTGAGGCAGAAGAATCACCTAAGCCCAGCAGGTTGAGGCTATGGTGGCAGTGAGTGTGCCACTGCACTCCAGCCTGGGCAACAGAGTGAGACTCCAACTCAAAAAAAAAGAGTCACCTGATCACTGTATTGCTCCCTGTAATTTTATGTGTCAACTTGACTGGGTCACAGGATGCCCACATATTTGGTCAAATGTTATTTTGAGTGTGTCTGTGAAGGTGTTTCCAGATGTGATTAACATTTAAGCTGGTGAACTGAATAAAGCAGATTGCTCTTCCCAATATGGGTGGGCCTCAGAAAGTCAATTTGAAAGCCTGAATAGAGCAAAATAGGCCCTCCCTCCAATTAAGGGAGAATTTATCCTGCCTGACTGCCTTGAAACTGAGACATCAACTTTTTCTTGCCTCCAGACTCAAACTGAAACGTTGGCTATTCTAAGTCTTGAGCCTGCTGGTCTTCAGACTGGAACTATATTCTCCTGGGTCTCTGGCTTGCCAACTCACCCTGCAGACCTTGGGATTTTTCAGCTTACATAATCGCGTGAGCCACTTCCTTACAACAAGTCTCTTTACATCGACATTCTATTGGTTCTGTTTCTTTGAAGAACCCTGACAAATACACTCCACACAAGTCTGAGCCACGTCTTTACCCTAACCTGCCTCCTACCTCTGTTCACTGAGTCTGGGGTGCTGGGCTCTCAGCCATCACAGCCCTAGTCTTCCCTAAGACAACCTGGTACTCTCCATCAAGAGACTACGGCTTCAGCACATAGGACCCCACCCCAGACCCAGCAGGAAACAGGTAATGGCAAATGAAAAGGGAGAAAAGGCTCCAACAAGGTACCCTCTGAAAATTGACTCATCCCTGGGACTTCCACCTCTTTTAAATGTTTGTCTTAAATATATCGTGGCTTAGGACTTCTTGTAAAATAGCGGAAGACATAGGTATTAGTAGTTCCACCAAGAAATGTAATAGGAAGACCACGAAGGTCAGGGCCAAAGACAGAGGGAAACTTTACAACAAAAACACACAGAAGATGGAGTTTTCAAGTACCACTGGGGATGGAGAAAGTTTCTCAAGGAGCACTGACTCTCACTGGGCAGATAGGACTGCTGGCACAAAACCAAGTACTCCCCTTCAGTGAGTGAATCCTGAAAATGTCAGGAAAGGAAATCTCAGAAAGAAGCCGTAAGGGTACTCCACTCTATCCTATCTCCACTCATTCAAAAATGTATAAATGTCTAGGTATGTGAGGCATGTATGAAGTTCTGGGAATATAATTAGATGAGCAAGATGTAGGCCTCTCCTCAAGGAGTTCACAGCCTGGTGGAGAGATAGACAGGGGATAAGGCAATTATGAAATGACAGGACATACACCAGGATGAGTAAACACGGTTTCAGTGGGAGCACACAGTTGGGGCAGCCAATCCTCCCAGAGAGGTAGGGCAGGAGGGCTCTGCAGATGGGAAACCAGAGGTGTGTTCTGAAGATTAAAGTTATCCAGTCAGAGAGGGGAAACATGCAGAGAGTTGAGCACTACAGTGGAGCAATGGAGACAGGGAGGGAGTAGGCACCTCCTGGAAGCTGGAAGAAGGAGCATAAGGCACAGGAGTGGAATGGTGAGAGATAGACCAGAGACAGGGTAGGCCAGGGTGGATTACGAAGGTCATGCCACCAACTTGTACAGTGAATATATCACAGGGACTGAAGAATTGAGTCTGGGTGCACAGACTAGCAGACTGGAAGCAGATGGTGCACTTGGAGAAATGTTGCAGTGACCTAGTTGAGGTGCTTTGTTTTATTTTGTTGTTTTGTCTTTTTAGAGAATGCAAGAGTAGGAATCTTGGGGAGAATTTAAACAAATTGAGTTTGAGGTCCCTGTGGGCTTGTATGTAGAGCCATATTATTGGTAGTCAGCTCTGTGAGCCTAGGGCTCAGAAGTGAGGCCTGAGTAGCAAACAGAGTTTAAATAGGTAGTGGCCAGAAGCGTTGGAAGGAGATGAAATCACCCAGGAAGAGTCAACAGAAAGAGGTTGTAGGGTAAAGCCTGGAGAACACAAGTCAAAGGGGGCTGAGAAGGAACAGTCAGAGAAGTAGGAGGAAAACCTCAAGATAAAGTAATGTCATAGAAGACAACAGAGGAAGGAGTGTCAAGAAGAAGGAAGAAGGACGAATGTTGAAGGTTGCAAAGACTTCAAACGAAATTGACCTTTAGACTGAAAAGTTTTCATTGTAATTAGGAAATAAGTTGTCAGCAACCTTGGCAGGATGGATTCAATATTTGGTGAGAGTTGAAGTTGCATGGCTGTGATTTGATGAATGATCAAGGGGTGAGTAACTGCAGATGAGAAGTATAACAACACTCAAGATGACTGGTTGACATTTAGAAGAATAAGATGTTTTGGAGTTGTGAGGAGGCCCCTCAAATTCAGCTCCTCTTTTCCCCACCAGAATTTAAAACAGTTGGGGACAAGAGAGCAAGGCAGACAGAGATCAAAATGTCACCTTTGTTGGAGATAAAGCTGATATTGGAGATGGTGGCATTAAGTATCCAGCATCAATTTTTCAGAATGAGACAGACGTATCCACCAATCATAAGTAAAACTGGACGCCCTAGACCTCCTTGCACAGAGGCCACCCTGGAGAGCTTGAATCACATGAGAGTGAGCCAGAATGAGAGCTTAGTGGGGCAGGCTGGTTCCATGGAGGAAGGGAGGGGAAGACGATGAGTCTGCTAAGACATTCCTTCTTTCTGGGGAGAAGTGTGGGGCAAAAGGGGTTAGCGGGCAGGGTTATTTTAGGGAAATCTCTCCTCATAGAAATAAAGGCAGGATGGGATACTGCAACAGGTAACCTATGTACACTGACCCAAAGGATATATGAGGGGGGAACCCCCCAAAAACCCTGAATTTATTTATAAAAAATTGTGTATTTATCCTTACATGTTTAAGCTTCAGTCACCTTCAAAGTTCTCTCCATTTGATGCAATACACCTATCAGGACACTTTTTCCACTGCTCAAAATATTTTGATGTCTTTTAGTGCTTCTGCTATTTTTGGTTTCACCTCTTCCACATGAGCAAAGTGTTTCCCTTTGAGGACATTTTCATCCAGGGAAACAAACAAAGATTGCTCAGGATGAAATTGGGTGAAGAGGGAGGGTGAGGCATAGGAGTCATGCTGTTTTTGGTCAAAAACTGTGGAGCACTCAGCGCTATGTGGGCCGGTGCATTGCCATGGTGGAAGAATCAGTCACTTTTTTGCCACAACTCGGGATGTTTCTTCCACAGTGCGGCCTCTCACAACACTAGCTGGTACACCAATGCCAATGGGTTTCTAGTATACTTACCTAGCAGAAGAAGCCTGTACTCTAAGGAGCCTACCTCTAAAAGGGAATTCCGGTTTTGAGGAGTCCCTCCTCATAAGTATATTATGATGGCATCCTTGTAAGAAGTGTATGTATGTGAAGGATCAATAATAGTTATTTATGGGGTACAATTGGATAGAATGGGAGATGGAATGTTCAGAGGGCACAACTTCTTGCTAAAGGTAAAGAGAAAAGGTACTGGGATCATGCATGGCTTTGCTTTTTTTCACATTCTATTTTTAACACATATTGGTTAATGACTTTTTACAAATTATCATCTTATCATTACATGGCAACTCTAGTCCTTTTAACCTTAAATTTCATTGTATTGGGGTTTACTATAGTGCTTCTTTCTGCTTTGTTATTTGTATTTGCCTGGTATCCTTTTTTTGTACCCTTATTTTCAATCTCGACTTTTTAAAAATATGTTTCTTTCTTGTATATAGCATATAACTGTTTTTGCTATTTTTAACCCAATTTGATAGTCTCTCCTTTAGAAATAATTCTGTCTATTCACATTCAATAATACACTTAATTTTCTTTCCTCTATTTTACTTAATGTTTATTACTCAATTAACTCCGCTCTCATGTCCTTTGTATTAGTTAATTAGCTCAAGTTGCTGTTTTATTTTACTCATGCTGCTAATTTGGGAGCTCTACTCTATTTTTCCATTCTATCAGCTATACTCTTCCTTTTTGTCACTTATAGTCAAACTCATTCTTTTATTCCATTATATGAAGATAAGAATCCAACTATTTCTTCCAGTTCTCTATTCTCCTGCTGTTCTTACCTGGAGGAGGGGGCCTTTACATCGCTTTCACTTACCTTTCTTACACACCAACATGAGACTTGTGGAAAACTTTACTTCCCCTCTTTTTCCTTTTGTACATTTCATTCCAGGCTATTGTTAACATTTCCCTTGAAATATGTCTCTTCTATTTTCAGTACTTATGTTACACATTCCTAAGTGGTCTATTATTATCTGTGTGAATTGAACTAATGAGGCATTGTAAGATTTCTTTCTCATCACTATAATTTTTTTCTCCTCTCTATCCTGAAACCTTTAAGCTGATTCATTTATTGTTTGGTTATATCTTGTCTTAACACCTTTTTCTCCGATGGAAAATGTAGATGACATGTCCTTTGAATCCTTGCATATCCTTAAATATGTTTCTTTCACCTTGATAGAAGAGTGTGGTCTTGCTATAGAGTTCTTGGTCTGCTGTATATTTCTCTCAGTAATCTTCACACAATTTGCCTCAACCTTCTCTGCTATGGTTGTCATGGAAGAGAAAATTGATGCCCTCATGATCCATCTCCCTCTATATTAACTTGTGCCTTCTTTCTGAAAGATTGTAAGGTTTTTATTTTATCATTAGACTTCAGGAATTTCCCAGGCTATGAATTATTTTCCTGCCCGGAACTTGCCAAAACTTTTCAATTAGCAGATTCAAGTCTTTTGTTTAGCTTGAAAATTACCTCTTTTTCTTCTATCTAGTGAATTTGTCTGCAGATCTCATCCTTTGGTTCCAGAAAGTCTTTTTTGTGCTCTACTGAAATTGTCATGCCCTATGTTGTTATTTTTAAATTTATCACTGTTCTCTAGTGGCTGGGTTTCATGCAACCATATTCTAAGAGCAGTGCTGGACCCCTTAGATATGATAGTAATGTTTTCTTTTGTCTGTCCTCTATACAAAGTGCTGACAGCTGGGGTACTTAAGAGGGGACAAACCCACATATGGTGGCTATCTATCCCCTTATCAAAGCACCAGGGGGAAGGCTTTCATTCTCCTTTTTTCTCATATCCCCCAGCCTCAGGAGTAGAAATAGACTCAGTGCACATGCACATCTCCCCACCTCTCATGCAGCTGGGTCCATTTGCCAGGATACTCACTGATGCCCAAGTACTGGTATTCTCTTGTGATTACAGAATTGGGGATGATTTGGAGACCATGTGTTTACTCACATAGCTTTAAGAAAGAAGCAAAAAGTTATCTCAGCTTAGGGTCCACAATTTGACCTGAGCTTCCCCTCCTGGAGCTACTCTTCCTGTTCCTGACTTAAGTCTCCAGGCTCTGCAGAGATGGGGTGTCATCTCCTCCAGGCTTGATATTGGCAGGAATCCTTTTTGGTCCCTCCCATCCAACCTCTGGAGAGGTGAGACATATCTAATCTTACTTGGCATTCTGACTTCTGAATTCAGGGAGTAAAGATCTTAAGCCCTCAGGCCTCAAATCAATCTTTTTTTTCAGGACCCATATTCATTTCTAAGCAGTAGAGATGATAGTGCCCACACCCAGTTTCTAGGAAACTGTGTTCTTACATCATTGCTCTTTCAACACTCTCTTTAAAGTGTTAGGCTGGACCTGGCTTTCTCTCTTGCCTAGGTTACACATTCTAGCATTCAGTGCCTGTCGCATCTGTGTTTTTAAGCGTTGGAGCTAAATACCTCTCTGAGCCCTTTTGCACTTTATGTTGAATCCTTTTCCTGTCCTATTATTTCACTTTCTGTCCATCATCTTGAGAATTACTGACTGGCCTGAGATTTGGGCAAAAAAAAATTCCTTTTGATAAATGGGTGAAAGCTGATGAGGTTTCAATAGTATGACCTTGGGAAGATCATTTAACCTTCCTGAGCCCTGAGTTCCTCATCTGTGAAATGGTTATAAGACCAGCCCTGCCCACTCCACAGGTTTATTATGGAACTCAAATAGCATGAAACAGTGCTTGGAAAACTAAAGTGCTCTACACACGTAGGATTTTGTTTTATCCTTTCAAAAATAGTGATTCAGGTTTCCTAAGTGGGGCTTTGCAATATTAACTTACTTCTGCGAATTTAGCAGTTTCAAATTCATGAGTAATTCTCATGATCTCACAAAATCCACTCTTAGAGCTTCTCTTCATATTTTCATTGTTTCTGAAAACAATCATTTTTTTATTCCTAGAAAGGCCATCACTCTAGGTGAAAAGGAAAAGGTCTTTTCCTATGGTCTGACATGGTTACAATTTAAATCTGCTAATGCTGGAATTGGCAGACCTGTCTCTGACATTAATCAGGTGGTTGTTGTGGTAGACATGGAGATATTCCCTAGGTTCTCCTTCAAGAAAGGACTTTCAGGAAACAGAAGAGAATTTTTAAAAGTGAAAAATCTGTCATCCATCCACCTAATTCCCTCTCCCCTCCACACTTAAAACTTGGCTTCCCACTAAAGTCTTTACAATAAAGACTCCAGCCCTACCAAGTCCCACCCACAGAGCCTGACCCCTGACTTGGCTCCAGTCTCATTTTACTCCCTACCCCTGGCTCCTGATGATCTCTATGCTTCACCACATTACTTTCTAATGGTCCCTCAAACAAGCCATGCTACCTCTTGCCACAGAGCCTTGAACATGCCATTGTTCCCTCTGCCTGCAACTCTCCTCATCCCCACCTAGCTAACAACTACTCATCTTCAGAGGCCAGTTCAAGTATCATTTCTTCAGGGAAGCCTTCTCGACCCTACACCCTGTCTAGGACAGGTTCCTCAGTGATACACTCTCATAGAATCACATTCCCTTCCTTCAGAGTGTTTATCTCATAGTCTCATTTAGAATTACACTCTCGTGTCTGTGAAGACTTGGTAAATCTCTGTCTCCCTTAGACTACAGACTTCAGGAAGACAGTGGTGTCTGGTTTTGCTCTTCTTATTTTTATTTATTTATTTTTTTTGAGTTGGAGTCTCACTCTGTCACCCAGACTGGAGTACAGTGGCCACTCCCGGCCACTGCAGCCACGACCTGCTGGGCTCCGGCGATCCTTCCGCCTCAGTCTTCCAAGTAGCTGGAACTACAGGTGCACGCTACCATGCCTGGCTAATTTTTGATTTATTGTAGAGATGGGGTCTCGCCAAGTTGTTCAGGCAGGTCTTGAACCCGTGGGCTCTGGCATTTTTTTTTTTTTTTGAGTTGGAGTCTCACTCCATCGCCCAGACTGGAGTATAATGGCACGCTCATGGCCACTCCAACATTAATTTGCTGTGCTCCAGCGATCCTTCCACTTCAGCCTTCCAAGTAGCTGGAACTACAGGCGCATACTACCACACCCGGCTAATTTTTGATTTATTGTAGAGACTAGGTCTCACCAAGTTGCCTGGGGTTGGTTTCGAATCCATGGGCTCAGGCAATCCACTTGCCTCGGTCTCCCAAAGTGCTGGGATTACAGGCTGAGGTGCCAAGCCCGGCCTGCTCTCCATTCTATTTCTAGCTCCTAGTATAGTTCCTGACAAATAGTAGGCACCCAATAATCAATTGCTGACTAAATCGATAAATACATAAACAAATGATATAAAAAGAGAGAACTACGGACTTTAGTTGGGTGGTTTGGTATTTCTTGGGGTAACCAAGTAAGAACGGGAAGTTAAAACCAGAGGAAGCTGAGTGGAAGGTGTACGTGGTGACAACTTTTAGAGAGACTTTCTCCCCAGTCACTGTCAGGGTGGATGAGTAGGGGTGACGGGGGCAGCAAAACCTATCAGAAGTCACAGCATAACTGCCAACCTCATCACAGAAGACCAAAATACCCAAGTGCCAAGCCTCGGAGTAAATGAAAATTATTTACTTCACAATCAGGAGAAAATGCTGTGGAATTAAATTTGGAGTACATTGTTGAATTGGATTTTATTCTCCAGATCCCTAAAGTTAACCAGCTGGAATCATTTCTTAAGGATCATTCTATTTAACCTTTGGAAATGAAGCATCTGCCTTTTAATGGAAAAACTACTTCTCATTGTAAAGACAGCACACAATGTTCTTGGCTTCTTTCGTCTCCAGAAAAGGGAATTCAGATATCTCTCTGTGTCCCCACTGTATCTTGAGCCCACTGTGTCAACAAAACAGGCCATAGGCCAGAATGGTAGCTAATTTATTTTATTTTATTTTTTGTAAATAGTAAGTAGAAAGTACCAGTCCATTTTAAGAAGTATCAGGCAGGGCAGTCTTTGAAGACATATCTGCCTCTCAAGAAGTCTCAGGAGGACTAAGACATGGAAGGACCCCACATAACCAACCTCAAAGTCACTGTATTCACACAGGAACCCAAATTTATCATGCATTCAAAAGTTCTGTTTTTCAAAAAGCCTCAGTGAAGTGTGACCTGCTAATCAGTTGGTTAATCAAATGTTTCTACTTGGCACAAGTCCCTGCTGGAGGGACACAGTGAAGATAGGTCCCTGCCTTAAGAATACTATCACCTGGGTTCGAGACCCGCCTGGGCAGCGAGACCTCATCTCTATAATAAATCAAAAAATCAGCCGGGCGTGGTAGCACGTGCCTGTAATTCTGGCTACTCGGAAGGCTGAGGCAAAGGATCACTGGAGCCCAGCAGGTTGAGGCTGCGGTGCCCAGGAGCGACCACTGCACTCCAGTCTGGGCGACAGAGTGAGACTCCGACTCAAAAAAACAACAACAACTAAAAGAATACTATCACCCAACTAAAGAAATAAGATGGGAAGAACTAAGATGCTGGTCGACAAGACAAGGCATAGTTTAAGTCTCAGCAAGTTCATACAGCCCATAGCTAACAATACGATCCCACAATGAACATTTACTATACGTCTAGTGCTTTAAGTGTATTTTCTCATTCAATCTTCGTAACTCTGTGGAAATGATACAATTACAGTCACTTTAGAGAAGTTGAGTAACATACCTAAAGTCAGATGGTTAAAAAGTAGTTTCAAGCTTGGGTCTATCTGCTTTCAAGGCCCAGACATATAACCACAGAGCCCATGGAGCGTGCAGAGTTCAGGAAGAGAGAGTACTTGGCATCAGCCTTGGAAGGCAAGGGTTGAGGAGGAAGGGGGCTGTGATCTAGGCCTTAAAGGAGAGGCAACACTGAGATAGTCCAATGACGGAGAAAGGCTGATGTGTGGCACTGTGGAGGAAAGAAGACTGTAGATGAAAGAAGAGAAGGGGAAAGAGGACAGAGCAAGGAAGCTGCCTGGACACAGCCATTTTGGGGTGAGGGACAAGTAAAGACCTTGTGGGTTGTATCAATATGCCCCACTCTTCTTCCATGAAAATTGCCATAATCCTACTCAGAATGAGTTGGAGAGGGATCTGAGAGAGCAGGTTGGTGGGGAAGAAGACTGGCCTTTCCTTTCCCTTTTCCTCTGCCCCTCTCCTGGCCCCAGAGCAATATCCTGGTTATTTTACATACCCAGCCCACTCAGTGGTCATGCCACAAGTCTTTTGAGTCCTGTATCCAAGAGGCACAGCTTCTTGGCCTGAGGTGGTCTGATGGAGTTTGACAGGCTCAAAGCAGTCCTCATCTTCACTCTGTCTCCTAGCTCTGGGCTCTGAACTGGGGCAAGATGTGGGAGGCTGGGAGGCTGGTTCAGGCTTCCACTAACCTTACGATTGGAAAGTCAGTCTTGCAAGAAGGGTAGAGGGCTAATGCTGTGGCATCAGGACAGTTTTGTTCTTAAGCCCCCTTGCCTTATGAAAAATTCTCAAACCATGTTTTTCTTCTACTGTCACATCACAACCATCATCAACAAAGAAGAAGACTTCTATGACCAAATGTGTGGGGGTTTTCTCCACACCAAGCGGCAGACACCAGCTGAGTGCCCTCCGATTCAGTTTCAACACTACCCAGAGATAGTGACAGTCTACCTAGAGACAGACTCAGTCCCACAAGACCACATGCTCTTTCCACCATTCACAAGTCTAGGCCTTCAACGTCTGGTCAACTGGCTTCAAGTTGATGTTCCCCTGACCCTCTATTTGGTTCAAACTGAAGGAAACGCTTACCTATGTTTAGTGGTTTTTTATGAAGAATATTTTAAAGGATACAAATGAACAGTCAGGTGAAGAGATACACAGGGCAAGGTCTGGAAGAGTCCCCAGTGCAGGGCTTCTGTCCTTGTGGAGATGAGTTCTCCTCACCTTCCTGTCAGCCTCCAGGCACTTAGCTGGCCAGAAGTTCTCGAAGCCCTGTCCTTGGGCCTTTTATGGGGGCCTCATCATTTGCCTGTGATTGGACAAAAAGGATAAAATCTAAACCCAGTAGGGCCTGTCTGTTCAAATTCTTCTTGGTGTCTCTGTGCAGCATTCCTTCTTCCAGGGATACGGGCAAGACCCTCTCTGGAATGAAGGTCTTCTGACCCACAATCAGATTAGAGTCCTGCCTTGGACAGGAGATAGGAGGACAATAAAAGATCAGAGAGATTCTGTTTCCTGAGGCCTACTTCTGAGGCCCAAAGCACTCCAACATTACAATAAAAGACCGAAACAAAGTCTATAGAAGTTATGAACCAGGAACCATGGACTATATATATGTTCATAATATCACACACCACCACATCCCACACATGCATGGTACTATACATAGAAATGCCCTCACTATACAACCTTCCAATTCATTCATTTACTCACGCAACAGGTAATTATTGAATGCCCATTTCAAACCAGGAACTGTGCTATATGATAGAGGTGACAGGGTCAAACAAGATGTGGCCCCTAATTTCAGGAATCTTATATTCTGTGTTGATGGTGAGTATTGGTAATAGAAGGTCAGTCTGCAGTGACTTAAATGAATGTTTAGGATAAAGAGAAGCCTAGAAATCTTCTTAGTGTTCCAACTGTTCACATGGTAAGCAGCTTGTCTTGTTCACTACTGCAACTCCAATGCCCATCACAGGATCTGATACACAGGAAGTGCTCAGTATGTTTACTGAATTAAATGAAGATCTGACTGGTGCTGAATCTCAATCTTGTGTCTCAGTGGCTCCTTCCCATTGGCCCTAAACTTGATACCTGAATGAAAAGAGATAAGGATAGACGCCAATTCTTCAAGTAGGTCACAGCATGTTAGAGTTGGGAGGAACCAGACAAAGTTGTTCATATCACCACTACCCCCTCCCAGTCATCCTGTCCTCATAGTGGGAGTCCTTCATGAACCACTAGATGCTCTTCTAAGAATACTCAGGTTGGTCAATATCCCTATACAACCCAGGAATCCAGACCTAGACCCAGAATTTCTGATTGAGATGTAACTTCAGTTTTCTTGTGAGTCCTCAGAGGCTCTACCCTGGTTCACCCTGGAGAGTAGGGGGCAAGAAGTCTGATACTTCTCAGGCTTTCTCTCCTGTGCCAAAAAGCCTGTCTGCAAGAATTGAAATGCAATTCTTTGAGGAAGAGATGATTACAGAGCTCCTACCATTAGGTCAAATATGCTTGCTCCCTACTTCATCCTGTTGGTCTCCTCCCAGTGACAAAACAGCTGTGGCCTTTATTCTAGAATTAGTCCTTTCTCCTTGACTGCTCTAGCTGGCTGGATGGTGGGGAGCCACCTCCTCCTTGAGTAATCAGGCTATGGGAACAGCAATCTTGGCTTCTGGTCTTCCCAGTTAGACCCAGAATGTTGCTCCTGGGTCTCAAGCAGTTCCAAATCAAAATCAATACAGAGTTATTCTTTCTTAAAACGCAATGTCAAAGCTGAGGTTCTTAATATGGGGTCTGAGTATTGCTCTCCACACTGCTTTTCTGCAGGCCCTGGGGAAGTAGAGTCATTCTGGGAGATGCTGAGAAAGATCATTAGTGAAGAGGTCCTTAGAGGAGGCTCAGAAGTGACTCTGCATTGGGGGGACAGTAGCCCTTGAGGCAGAGCAGGCATGCAAGCAACAGAAAAGTGAAGGTGTACTGAGGGGTAAATGGAAGGCACGGGATAACTGCAAGGCAGGCTAGTTAAGGTCCCAACCCTGACCAGGCTATCCAACCCCTTGGCCAGGAAGTACCTGGGCATGGTCTTGGAACATGCGCAAAGCCTTCCAGCTTTGTAGCATCAGAGCGGCTTTAGAGACAGGTCTCCTAGTTCCTGAAGTTTTTTTCTCATCACCCTGTGCCTCCCAGGTACAAATTTCATGCAAGAGTACTTGGCTTGTCAAATTCTGGCAATCTCTCTTCAAGGATGACTCCTGTTTGCCTGGCGGGCCTGGGCTCTTCTGGTTCTGATGGGCGGCCTTGTAAACCCTCCAATGCCAACGGTCTCCCTGCCCCTCCTCAGTGGCTACGTGGGGCCCCATGGCCATGGGGGAGAAGTGATGGGCAGCCTGCGGCTGGGCAGGCAGCAGACTTCCCAGGCACAGTGGGCACTGCTTTGGTCAGCTTCTGGGCACGCTGATCCTTTTCTCCAAAGAGGGCAGTGTTGGGAGGAGGAGGAGGTGGAATCCAGAGACTCCTCGGGTCATAAGAATTCCTGCTCTCCCCCTCAATCTGACCTCTGCTGTGCTCGTCTGGGCCATGGCAGTGCCCACGGGCAGAGCAGCGGGAAAAGGAAGACAGGCTTGGTCCGGCCGGCCTGACTCTGGGAGCCCGAGCCCTGCCTGCCCCTCCCCCGCGGGCTGTCTCCACTGGTTCCTCCCCCTCCACCCCTGCCCTGTCCCTCTGGGCTGCACGGGCGCCACCACTACTGTCCCCAACCCGCGCCGCCAGCCGGGCCGAAGGGTGACGTGACTCACGGCG